>NW_015165879.1:113270-121635 GCF_001447785.1 Gekko japonicus
AAGCCAAAGTTTCTCATAGTTATTCTTAAAGAGGTCAATATTCTTCATTGTCAGTTCAATACCTAAATATTTTGTCTTTTTAACTACTTCGCATTGTGTTAACTTCTGTAATTCATCTTGTTTCACACGGTCATATTTTTACACATCACCTTAGATTTATTCTTATTTACATAGAATCCCGCTAAGTCTCCAAATTCTTTTATCTTCTCTATAAGCAACAGTAATTTTTGTATAGGATCTTCTACCAAAAACATTACGTCATCCGCAAAAGCTCTATATTTATAGGAAAAACCTATGATAGATAGTCCTTTAACTTCTTTATCTTCTCTAATTCGTCCAAGCAATATTTCCAAAATCCAGATAAATAATAATGGGGACAAAGGACACCCTTGCCTTGTCCCCTTTTGAACTTTAAAATGTTCTGTCACATCTGTATTTATCATTAGTGCTGCCTTTTGTTCCGAATAAATTGCCTTAATTATATTTGTAAATGACTCTCCAATGTCCATTTTTTCCATAACATGGTACATAAAATCCCAATTTAAATTATCAAAGGCTTTTTCTGCATCTACAAAGAAAAAAACGACTTCTTTCTCTGGGTGTTTATCGTAGTACTCAATTGCATCAATAACCATTCTTATATTATCCTTTATCTGTCTATTTGGTAAAAAAAAACAGCTTGTTCTTCTTTAATAACATCTTTCAAGTAGGACTTCAGCCTTTCAGAAATGACTTTAGCAAATAATTTATAATCATTGTTCAAGAGGGAAATTGGTCTATAATTCTTCACGTTTGTTAGGTCTTGGGTTTCCTTTGGAATAAGCGAGATGGTCGCTTCTTTCCATGAATCTGGTATTTTCCTTGTTGTTCTTATTTCATTTGACAAGAGTTCAAAAATCGGAGTTAGCTCTTCTTTTAGTTTCTTATAGAATTTTACGGTAAAACCATCTGGTCCTGGAGCTTTCCCTGACTTTGCCTCCTCAATCGCCTTAAAGATCTCTTCTTTTGGGATTGGACTATTTAACATTTTCTTAACATCTTCAGATATTTTTGGCAACTCCAATTTATCCAAATATTTTCGAACTTTTTCTTGATCTACTACCTTCTTCTGAAATAGTTTTGCATAATATTTGAAAAACGCTCTTTTAATTCCTTTGTGGTCCACAATCTCTTTATCTTCTTCTATTATTTTATTAATTATTTTACTTTCTCTTCGTTTTTTCAATTTTCTATTGTTTTATTTTCTTTTTTTGCTATGACAACCTTGCCTCTCCCTGACTCTACTAGTTTCAATGTTATAAGGCAGCAAGCATTTTCCTAATAAGATGTAAGCTGTGTTCCTTGAGGGGAAAGGAGAGAGAGGAAGAGACAGAGAAAGAGGAGCTCTGGGCATCCTTCCTGGACAGTGGTGTTGATTTGGAGATACATGGCATCCCCACTCTGAAGGATCTGTGGGTGAGTACAAAGTCACAAACAGCCAGTTGTGTCATGACACGGTCAGGGATGACATTGCTCATATCTTGTATGTGTGTGTGGACATTGCTCATATATACATGTGTGTGGAGAAAGGTGACCTGAGTGGTGTTTTCAGGAAGACTATCAATTTCTTAGGAAGTCTGTGGTGCCCCACTATTAGCCAGGAGTACTGATAGGACAGGGTTCGGAGATGAGTCTATATAAACCAGACACTATTACAGGGGCAGGCCCCAGAAATTCAAGAGAAATTTCTAGATGAAACTAGGCAGTCATGGAATGACTTCCCTCTTTTCATGTTTCTTTAATCTAAATGACCTGAGCCTGGGTAGCAAGTTAGATAGCCTCATCCTCCTAGATCTTAGGACAGGAATGCAGAAAATAAGCATGGATTAAGAACGATGTTCTAAGAATATTAGAAATTATTTGAACACACATTTCCTGCTCTGAAAACAGTTGTCTCACAAAGGCTGCGGTCACACACACTCAATAATCCACTTTCAATCCACTTTTCAACTGCATTTTGCCAGTTTACACAGTAAAAATCCAGTTGGAAAGTGCACTGAAAGTGGATTGAAAATGGGTTATTTAGTGTGTGTTACTGCAGTCAAAGGTGTGAATATGTGCTCAAACCATTTCCAGCACATTTTAGAATCTACATCAGACTCCATCTTTTGATTAGTAGAACAAGGCACTAATGCCAATATATCTGTGCCATGTATGAATTTTTACCATTTAGGGACAAATTGACTTTTTAGCGAATTTTAAAAATATGTTCATAATTCTACATTTAAATGTTATGTAATCTCAGGGTCGTCCCCCCAGCAATACATACATTCTTTTATGTTAACTGTAATGTAGTGCATTTGAACCCTTTAGAACCTATATTAACTATGCTAATATTTCCAACAGTTTACTTCAAGTGATTTAAAAAAGAGAGGTTCAGATGTGGATCTCCTGACAAAAATATGTAATCTTTCATTAAAATCTGCCTCCATTCCTGAGGACTGGAAGGTAGCTAATGTCACTCCCATCTTTAAAAAGGGTTCCAGAGGAGATCCGGGAAATTACAGGCCAGTCAGTCTGACTTCAATACTGGGTAAGTTGGTGGAAACTATAATTAAGGAAAGAATTAATAGGCACATAGATGAACAAAAACTACTGAGGAAGACTCAGCATGGGTTCTGTAAGGGAAGATCTTGTCTCACTAACCTGTTAGTGTTCTTTGAGGGAGTGAACAAACATGTGGACAAGGGGGACCCAATAGATGTTGTTTACCTTGACTTCCTCATCAAAGGCTCCTAAGTAAACTCAATAGTCACAGGATAAAAGGACAAGTCCTTTTGTGGATCAAAAACTGGCTGATGAATAGGACACAGAGAGTGAGTATAAATGGGCAATTTTCTCAGTGGAGGGTGGTAAGCAGCGGGGTACCGCAGGGATCAGTACTCGGTCAGATGCTTTTTAACTTGTTCATTAATGATTTGGAGTTGGGAGTAAGCAGTGAAGTGGCTAAATTTGCAGATGACACGAAGTTGTTCAGGGTGGTGACAACCAAGGAGGATTATGAGGTACTCCAAAGGGGTCTGTCAAGGATGGGCGAGTGGGTGTCAATGTGGCAAATGGGGTTCAATGTGGCTAAGTGCAAAGTGATGCACATTGGAGCAAAAAATTCTAATTATAAATACACGTTGATGGGGTCTGAACTGGCAGAGACTGACCAAGAGAGAGATCTTGGAGTTGTAGTAGATAACTCAATGAAAATGTCAAGACAGTGTGTGACTGCAATTAAAAAACGCCAACGCTATGCTGGGGATTATTAGGAAGGGAATTGAAAACAAATCAACCAGTATAATAATGTGCCTGTACAAATCGATGGTACGTCCTCATTTGTACTGTTTACAGTTCTGGTCACCACACCTCAAAAAGGATATTATAGCATTGGGAAAAGTGCAGAAAAGGGCAACTAGAATGGCAAAAGGGTTGGAACACTTTCCCTATGAAGAAAGGTTAAAGCGCTTGGGGCTCTTTAGCTTGGAGAAACGATGGCTGAGGGGTGACATGATTGAGGTTTATAAGATTATGCATGGGATAGAGTAGGCCGAGTAATAAGTACTTTTCTCCCTTTCTCACAATATAAGAACTCACGGGCACTCCATGAAATTGCTGAGTGGTCGGGTCAGAACAGATAAAAGGAAGTACTTCTTCACCCAAAGAGTGATTAACACATGGAATTCACTGTCACAGGAGGTGGTAGCGGCTACAAGCATGGACGGCTTCAAGAGGGATATGGAGCAGAGGTCCATCAGTGGCTATAGATAGGAACTCACAGGCTGGGGCAGGTGATGAACTGTATTCTTAGTGCTTGGGGGGGCAGCAGTGGGAGGGCTTCTAGTGTCCTGGCCCCACTGATGGACCTCCTGATGGCACCTGGTATTTTTGGCCACTGTGTGACAGAGTGTTGGACTAGATGGGCCACTGGCCTGATCCAGCATTGGCTTCTCTTATGTTCTTATGTTCTTAGGACTTGAACACTCAGGAAACAACCTTATCCTGGAAGGGTGGGTAGGGATGAAGTCCATTGCTTGGCTTGGACTATTGTGGGTTTGGTTGATTGTGTATTTTTTGTGTGCACTATAAATCTGCTGCACAGCTGGTTAGATCCTCCCACAGGTGGAGAGGGAAACCAGAGTAAGTTGCGAGATGTGCCTAGGTGACCAGGGAATCCCTGTAACATGGGGAGGTGGGAGGTATGGTGGTGGGCAGAGAGTTTGGTCTAGAAGGAGATTGAGATATGGACATGCTCGGTCTCCTTCTAATGTCCTTCCCATCCCAAGCAATGATGGTGTGCAGATTCAGACTTCTTTGCCCTCCTCTTCAAGCTCAATGTTGTGCAATGGCAGATCAATCATGAATAAGACTGTTTCCCTTGAAAATGTTACTAGGAAATGGAATTTTGATCTATCAAGAGAGTGGGAGTATCGCTGGTTTACTATCCACCTAGTTTGGTGTAGTGCTTAAGTGCGTGGACTCTAATCTGAGAGAACTGGGTTTGATTCCCCACTCCTCCACTTGCACCTACTGGATGACCTTGGGCAAGCCATAGTTCTGTCAGAGCTGTTCTT
This sequence comes from Gekko japonicus, assembly GCF_001447785.1. Classification (NCBI taxonomy): domain Eukaryota; kingdom Metazoa; phylum Chordata; class Lepidosauria; order Squamata; family Gekkonidae; genus Gekko; species Gekko japonicus. The sequence goes on from NW_015165879.1 coordinate 117,869, forward strand.
GAAAGAGCAATTCTCTCAGAGCTCTCTCAGCCCCACCTACCTCACAGGGTGTCTGTTGTGGGAAGGGGAACAGAAAGGAGTTTGTAAGCTGCTCTGAGACTCTGAGTGAAGGGTGGGGTATAAATCCAATCTTCTCCTCTGCCTCCTCCTCCTCCTCTTCACCAGCTGACTGAGGCTGGCTGAGGTGGTAGTGGAGTGGGCCTTGTGTTTCCCCAAACTGATAGTTTTGGGGGGGACCTTCAATGTCCATGCCAATGCTGCCTTGTCTGGTGCCTCCTTAGACTTCATGATTGTCATGGCATCATTGGATTCCAGAATGCTCTGCTGGATTTGTTTGGTTCTACCGGCAACTCTTTTGATGAACTCACTGATGCTTGGAATCTGGGCCTTCAGGAGGCCATTGACTGAGCTGTCCCATGGTGCCCTCTTCACCTCTGTACAAACTAGGCTCTCTGGTATTTGGATGAACTAAGGACAGTAAAAAGGGGGCTTAGACAGCTAGAGCGTTGTTAGCACAAACTCATGACAAAAGAATGAGAGTACTTTATAGAGCCCACTTAAAGGCTTATGAAGTAGCAGTGAAGGCAGCAAAGCACTTTTCTGCCTCCATTGCATCCTCCGTGTTGCATCCAGCTCAATTGTTTAGAGTTATTAGGTAGCCAATTAGGTATGTATCAGTAGCCAATTCTACCAACCCATGATGGAGCATCTTTCTACAGTTGATTTGGTCAGGAATTTGGGAGTACGGCTTGATTCTTTGCTCTCCATGGAGAAACATGTGTCCTTGGTGACAAAGACTGCATTTTACCATCTATGCCGGGCCCGCCAACTGGCTCCCTATCTGTCTCGGGAGGACCTTGCCATGGTAATTCACTCAACAGTCATCTTGAGACTGAACTACTGTAACACGCTGTATGTGATCCTCTCCATCTTCTCCAGTCTTCATCTTGGAATTTATTGAAGGTCCCTGGTTTATTAACTGCTCACCTTGTGTCAACAAGGGTCAGGGCCTTCTCAGTAGTGGCCCCCGTCCTGTAGAACTAGCTGCCTGAAGAGAGGCGTGCCTTGCAGGACCTCCTTAGGTTCCACAGGGCATGCAAGGCTGCTCTTTTTCAGGCGTATTTTGAGTGATTGTGATCCACCAGGCAGTTGGTATACTTCAGCTGTGTCTTCACCATCCACGCATCCTACCCTGCTTGATAGTGGACAGATTTTAATGGGAATAGATTTTTAACTGTTTTATATTTTAAAGATTATTTATTGTATCTTTGTACTGTTTTTGTTGGTGTATTTTAAATGCTGTTAGCCACCCTGAGTCCCGTTTGGGGGAGAGGAAGTGAGCTATAAATTTGGTTTTTAAAAAATGTATACCTGCCTTAACACTATAATAAAACTGGCCTGTTTTTAATGTTGATCATAATTATCCTTAAGCAGTTAAATAAGGAGATCAACTCAGATGTAGGACAGACCTTTAAGCAAATTAGCAGTGCTCACAAACACCCTCACAGCTTATCTTTCTTTATGAGAAAATGAACCAGTGATTCAGTCTTATTTCAAATGGTATCTGGGAGTGGTTGGACAAAAAGCAGAAGCAATCAAGAAATGCAGCTCACAGAGTTGGGAAGAACTGTCCACTATAAGGTATCGGAAAGTGATCACCATTTAGAAAGATTACTAATGGTGCCTTACTACAATCAGGCCCAAAGCCCCTTTTAACTGTGCTAGTGACAAAGTCAAGTTTTAAGAGAAATGTGTGAGAAACGCTATTTACAAGATAGGATCTGCACCTCTAATTGAAATTCTATTTTCAGTGAAGCATGACAGAGACTTTGTGTGTGTGTGTGTGCACTTGCATGCAAAGTTGCTGAGTGATTCAATGACACATTTCTATATTTTAATGACTGAAGATAGCAATGTGGCACAAACAGACAACCTATGATCGGTGACCTTAATTCTCAACTTCAGAGACAGTTCACAGGCCACTTAGAGAACAGGATTTCAGAAGTCCAGTTATCATACAATCACTTGCTGCAGAACCACTGCTTTATAAAATTCCCTTAAGGAAACTAGCTGTTTTTAGCCTTTGGCTGTTCAGTAAACAGAGTATCTCTCATTCTCATTTATATTCCATTTATATATTTATTTATATCCCTTTTTATATCCTTTTTTCCAAAGAGTTTTAGTCAAAGTATTACTCAGTTTTTCCTGTTGTAGTTTCATAGCTGATTGTAGAAACATGGCTACCTTCCTTGATATTTCAGGAGCAGAGTCATTCAAAAGGCGGTATACTTTTAAAGCATCAGGAAGGTCCGTCATGTTGGCTAAAACAGGGTTTAAATATCTAAAACGTATGTCTAGAGTTTTAGTCAACAAACATACACCACCCCCTCCATTTTATCTACACCCAAAGACTGTATGGCTTTCTATTGAGCGATTTGATGTTAGATGAGGTAGTTAAACCTAATATGATTTTATGGGTGCAAAATGTTGGTCATAATATTGATTTAGAACAATGGGATCAAATATGGAAGAAAAATCTTAAAATTACAAAAGCAGTCTCATTTAAAGAAAATATGTATAAAATGTTTTACAGATAGTATAGCACACCAGAAAGGCTAGCGAAATGTAATAGTAATTATGCAAATGTATGTTGGAAATGTGAAAGGAAGGAAAGAACGTTTCACCATATGTGGTGGCATTGTGAGGTGACTAAAAATACTGGATAAGAATTCATAAGATAATTCAAAAGGTATTATGTAGGGCATTACCATTTACACCTGAAGTTTTTGTTGTTGTTGTTGTTCAGTCGCACAGTCGAGTCCAACTCTTCGCGACCCCATGGACCAGATCACTCCAGGCTTTACGGTCTTCCACCATCCTCTGAAGTTTGCTCAACTTCATGTTCGTTGCATCTATGACACTGTCTAACCATCTCATCCTTTGCCGTCCCCGTCTTCTTTGACCTAAAGTTTTACTTCTAAACATTTTGCCAAAAGACATTAATTATAATGATTGTTATCTTATTGTGTATTTAACAACGGTGGCAAGGATTCTTTATGCAAAATACTGGACTACAGAAATACCAACAAGACAAGAATATATAAATAAATCAATGGAAGCGGCGGAACTGGATAAGCTGACTTTACTGATTAAAGGCTTGCCAAATAACACATTTCAAAATACCTGGGAAAGATTTTATGATTGGTATAAGAAGGCAGCTTAAATTAATAAGCTAAAGCAAGATATACCATGAGAATGGACAAATAATTTTTACTGTTAAGTAGTTAAGTTTATATGTGAGAAATATTAATTATTAACTCTCCCTTATAATAATTCAGTAAGATGCAAACTGACGCAGGGGAGAGAAAATGCGCACCCACAGTGTTAGGCCGCCTGCGCTGTCCCTCAGAGGCTTACCCATGTCCCATTGGCTATGTTCTCCGAGTGCCGCCTCTGACGCAGCCTCACGGAGTGGGGAGCGATGAGGGATGGTGCCGGCGCGGATGAACGAGGGCCGGGAGCCGACTTTCAGCATGCGGGAGATGGCGGCCGTTGCCCTGGCCGAGCCGCTGGTCGCCTCGCTGCCGGGGGAGAAGGCGAGAGCCGCGAGTGCCTGGAGGCGACGGCGGCCTTGGCAAGAGCGGGGAGGGCGAGGAGGCGAGGGGGGCCACACAACAGCGAGCCTTACCCCGAGGGAGGGCTGGGAACAGGAGGAGCCAGAGAAGAGACGGGACGAGGGGGGAAGAGGATCCGGACACGGCGAGGGC
>NW_015165879.1:121843-127131 GCF_001447785.1 Gekko japonicus
ACGGGACGAGGGGGGGAAGAGGCTCCGGACACGACGAAGGCAGAGCGCCAGCAGAGGTCGCAGCCACCGAGGACCGGCCAGCACATGGAAAATGGCCCTGCGATGTGAGCCGGCTGAGCGGGGCGACGGCACGCCCAGAGGTGCACAGATGCCCAGTAGAGGGGGTGCGCGCGTCCTTCCATTTACAGGAGAGGAGGCCTCCCGAACCCACCGACCTCCCGTATCCCCCTCCACTTTCTTGATCTCTCTCCCTCCCCCCCGCCTCGCGAACCCACCCGTCCCGCCGGACACGCGGGTGCACCTTTCTCCCTCCCCCCTTCCAACTTCACCCACCCACCCTACCTCTCTAGGCCGCCCGTTGTATCCATGCTCAACGGGCTTTGCTCCCTAGTTACGCAATAAATATGTAAGGTTAAGGTCAGAATATGTTTGCCCAATGACAAGAAAAGGAAAAGGTGGCTCACACAAGTGATGTAAACACTAATAGAGGCATTTATATATGGATTGTAATAAGCAGTACATGATACCCCCATTTATGTTATATGTTGTTTGTCTTAGCTAGGTCTGGTGTATGTATGTTGTTGTTGCATTGTTTTATAAAAGTTTTAATAAAATTCTGCCCTTTGGGGCAGTTTAAAAAAAATATCATTAATTTTCACCGATGTATCATAACATGGTTGCAAGAGACTCTCTGAAAGAACGTTCCTAGGGCAAAGTGCTTGTATAATGTGCTTTTAGTTTTCCACTCATTACACTGGCTCCGTCATAGGTTTGTGCTGTACAGCACTTGATATCTATGCCACAACATGCTAAGGTATTCTTTATGTAACTCACTAGTGAAGGAGCATCCAGTGAATGACATAGCTAAAAACCAACAAACTGTTCATATATATTACCATTGTAGCAATAATGCAAAACTACTGATATTTGTTCCTGTTTACCTGTGTTCTTTGTTTCATCAGCAATTAATGCAAAGAAGCCAGCTTCCTTCACTTCATCAGAAATTGATTCCGGTCCTGACCTGAATCGCTCAGGCAAGCCTGATCTCATCAGATCTTGGAAGCTAAGCAAGGCCGACCCTGGCAAATAATTGGAAGGGAGACCTACAAGGAATACCAGGGCTTGGGCTGCAGAGGCAGGCTATCAAACCACCTCTCTGAAAAACATCCAAACCCCCAGTAGGGGTTGCCAGAAGTCGCCATGACTTCTAGGCATGCAAGTGCACACACGCACACACACATAAATGCAAAAAAGGAAAAAGAAATTGACTCCAGAACCATTCGGCTCATGATGCTTAACAATTCATCTTGATCAGAATGATGCATGTATTTTGCATTGCATGGAAGAGTATCTAGTTTAGACTGGATTCTGGGATTGGGCTTTGAGAACATTTTCCTTGTTTGAGAACATTTCCCTTGCCTCATTTTCTCAATGTCTAGGCTGAGCAATATTTTGTATAGCAGTGAACAAAAGAATTTCTGGAAGAGTGGCTACATAATGCCTTTTTTCTTCTATAAATTGTTTATGAGCCTCGCTTAATTGTGCTAAAATAGATCCTCCTTTGAATGTCTGTGTTTGCTTGTAAGTCTCCCATGCCACCATGCAGTCTTTGTGGACTGCACTTCTATTATAAAGCTTCAGTCCTGGATCATTACCAGTAGCCTTTCCCAGGTTTTGTGCCCTGTGTGAGTAACTGCATTTTCACCAGTACAGGCATAGTTTGGCAACAAGTAAAGCAAAATTCAGCAAGCAAATGGCAACAAGCAAAGCAAAATGTAGCATTTTCTATTACACTACATTCCGATCCATGCTGGATTGAAATGTCTCCATGATTGGCGTATTTTGTTGCTGGGACTTCATTCGATGGTGAAATATCTTTAGGACAACAACAACAGTTTCTTTATGAAGGAAGGCACTAGATGAACCACTGAACCAACACCAGGGAACTCTGAAACACTTTCTTCTTCTGAATGATCTAATTCACAAAATTCACATTCACTACTGCTGGATAATTCCTCCTCCCAGTCAATTTCAAATTAATTTACTCTTTATGTTTCCATGACATCAGGCCTTTTCCTTATTTTTGCTGCTTTTGTGAAACAGTACTCTAAAGATCCACAAGATGAAGGTCCAAAAAATGAAGCCAGGAGCTTTTTCTTGTAGTCCACTGTGTTTGTAATCCAATATATATAAAAGGCAAGCCATGCCGGCGATGCCTCACCTACTCTCCCATTGGCCACTGGGGAAGTTGCCTTGGTGTCCTATTGGCCCATCCCACTGGCTCCTCCATTCTTACACCCCCACTTTTGATGTGTTGCATCTTGGGAGTTGTAGTTCTCAGGTGACCCTACTGCAACTATAGCAAAGGGAATTAGAACTACGACTCTCAAGTTGGGAGTCCCAAGAGGCCATGGTGCATTAGCAGGGTCAGTTTAACTGTTAATCAGTTAAAGTGTTAAACAGGAAGCACCTTTGGAATTAAAAGGGGTGGGGGGAAAGGGAAGGCCTGGACATCTCTCTGAATTACAATTGATCTCCAGACTAAAGAGATCAGTCCCCATGGAGAAAAATGGTTGCTTTGGAGAGTGAGCTCTATGGCATTATATGAAGGACTGAAGTCCTTCAACAAACATGTTTTTTTAATTTAAACTATTTATTGAAGATTGAAATAAAATACAATATTGTACTTAGTAAAGCATTAATGAAAAACAATTACAAAATTATCATTAAATTTGTGGTGAATTAAGGATTGGCATTAGAAGTTATCTGCTAATTTTGAGCTTATCATTCAAATCATTAAAATTAAAATAAATGGAGTTCAAGCCAGTTCTAAAGATCCTTCAACTCCTTATTCATTCATTCATTCATTCATTCATTCAATCATTCATTTATTTATTTATTGGATTTATATCCCGCCCTCCCCAAATGGGCTCAGGGCAGCTAACAACAGAGGCAAATGCCATAACAAACAATTAAAACAGCATAAAAACAATCATTAAATAAAGTGCGGTGCTCTTGATGTTAAGTCTTATTAGTCCAGGATGGGTTCCATTTGTCAACCTAACCTGACAGCATACGTTCTTCGGTCATCTAGGCGTCTTCCCAGGGCCGGCTCACCTCTAGGTCTAATCCACCATCGAAGATGGAAGCTTGGTGGTGGCAGAATGACAGCAGCGGCTCCTATACAAAGGACTGGCAGAAGAGCTCCGTCTTACAGGCCCAGCGAAACTGCACCAGGTCCCGCAGGGCCCGGATCTTTTCTGGGAGCTCGTTCCACCAGACAGGAGCCACCGCCGAAAAAGCCCTGGCCCTGGTTGCAGCCAACTTGATGTCCTTGGGGCCTGGAACCACCAATAGGTGCTGCACCCCCGACCGTAGTGCTCTTGGGGGAACATATGGGGAAAGGTGGTCCCTTAGGTACGGTGGACCCTGGCCATCAAGGGCTTTATAGGTAAGAACCAGCCCTTTGAAGCGAATCCGGTATGCTATAGGCAGCCAGTGCAGCGCTTTCAGCACAGGCTGGACATGGTCCCGTCTAGTGAGACCCATCAACAGCCTGGCCGCTGCATTCTTCACCAGCTGCAGCTTCCAGATTTGCGAAAAAGGCAGCCCCATGTAGAGAGCATTTTAGTAGTCCAACCTTGAGGTGACCATCGCATGGATCACTGTGGCCAAGTCTTCACGGTCAAGGGAAGGAACCAACTGCAGCGTCAGCCGAAGATGGTAAAAGGCTGACTTGACAGTGGCTGCCACCTGGGCCTCCATCGATAAGGAGGAGGCCAGGAGCACTCCCAAACTCCTACTCTCAACACCATCACCAATGGCGCCCCATCGAAGGCCGGGAGAGGGAGCCCCAACCCCGACCCGACCCAACTTAGGCCCAGGACCTCCGTCTTCGCCGGGTTTAACTTCAGCCGACTCAGTCTGAGCCAACCAGCCACAGCTTGTAATGCCTGATGAAGGCCATCTGGGCCGGAGTTCGACCGGCCGCCCAGCATCAGATAGAGCTGGTGTCATCCGCATATTGATGACACCCAAGCCCAAAACTCCGGGCAATCTGGGCAAAGGGGCACATATAGATATTAAATAACATCGGGGACAGCACTGCCCCCTGAGGCACCCCACACTCAAAAGGATGCCTCCGGGACTGCTGTTCCCCTATCACCACCCTTTGTCCCCGACCTTGCAGGAACGAGGCAAACCATTGAAGGGCGAGCCCCTGAATCCCCACGTTGGTGAGGCGTTTGGCTAGCACCTGATGGTCAACCATATCAAAAGTGGCCGACAGATCTAACAACAGCAATGACCCAACACCACCTCGATCCAGATGCCTACAGAGGTCGTCAGAGTCCACTGTTTTCTCCAGAGGAACTGATCTCTGCTACCTAAAGAGCAGTTGTAATTTTGAGTGATCTCCAGCCCTCTACTGAAGATTGGGAACAATTGTTACCCAGGATGAAATGGCTGGTTTGGAGGGTGGAGTCTATGGCATTCTACCTGTCTGAGGTCCCACCCCTACAGCAAGAATCTGGATCTAGCAGAACCTGCTCTGAAGCACTGACCACTACGCCTAGGGCAGCCAACCTCCAGATGGAGCCTGAGGATCACCAGGTATCACAACTGAACTCCAGACAACAGATCCCCCCCCCTGGAGAAAATAACTGCTTTAGAAGGTGGGCTGTATAACATTCTTTTCAGCTCCCCTCCCCAAACCCCTGGCTTCCATAGACTCTTCCAGAAAATCTCCAGGAATCTCCCAACCTGGAGATGGCAACCCTGGACTCAGTACTGGCCCCAATGAGTTCCTCACAAAGGCCTGCAAAGGGTTTCCTTCCTTTGTCTGAACCAAGCTTGGTTGCCTACTGTGGCGGAATGGGCTCCAGTTTACAACTCAGCTGTTTGCCTCCCACCCTCGTCCCGTGCACGTATCTCACTCCTTAAATTCACTGCCACAACTCATTGAATCGTCACTGCCTTTTCAGAGGGATGGTGAGACCCCTCTGGCCATATCTCCGTATTTGGAGATGGAATCCCAAGTCTTTGGGAGATCCCTGGAAAGTTGGCAAGCCAAGGGTCTGGCTTTTCCTTGCCTCCTTGGGCTACCCCCTCCCTTTGTTATTGTGCAGAGCGGAGGAGACTATGTGGTCAGAGCACAACACAGATTATTAGCCCAAATAAAAGAATTTATCTAACTATTTACACAGTTATGGGGTGCACACACAGTGTAGGAGTGTATGAACCAACTGTATGAACCAGCACAGCATAAATCCATAGGGGTTAAACACCAT
>NW_015165879.1:127769-131741 GCF_001447785.1 Gekko japonicus
GGCTTACGTCTCTGTGCTCTAGCCTCTCTCTCTCTGGCCCAAGAGAGCAGGGTTCCCCCACGTCTCTGGCTTGTGGCCTGGACAGCCGGGTCAGCACAGGCAGCAGGAGCCTTTCCTAACCTCCTGTAGGCGAAGATGGCCTCTTCCCTGGATGGGCTTAAGTCTGTATTGATGCTGCCCCAAGCATTGGGACAGTCCGTGTTTTCCCACCCTTTTCTGCCTTGGGGCAGCTGGGAACTGTAGTCCAGCAGATGAGGAAGCCCCATTCAACCCAGTGAGTGATACATCTCTGGAACTACAACTCAATTAAACCTTATGGCGGAACATTTTAAACAAACAACTACAGACAGCAGCCCAGCAGCCATCTTACAAACACAGGTAACTGCCATTTCATTACACCTACCAACAGCCACTGAGGGAAAAGTTAAGTCCCACACAGGAGGCAAACAGGAGAAGTGTCTTCATCAAAGAGACAAAGCCATTTGCCAGGAATTCTGACAAGGCGGAGTGGCTGAAGGGGGAGTGGGCAGGGAAGAGGAGCAGACCTAGCACCCGGCCAATGGCATGCGAGTAGTCCTGAGTGGAAGCTGACGGGCCAAAGGCTGAGGGAGTGCATGGAATCCTGCCACCCCATTGGACGGAAGCCATCCCAACTGGCTTTTATATATAAGGAGAGATGGGTAGATTTTAGAGCAGCTTGGCATATCCACTGTGAATGTTTATGTGACTTGCATTGTTCAAGAAGTAGAAAACTGCTGCATAGCAATTTATGGCTTTTTAAAAAATGGCTATTAGCAGAACCCTCTTTGAGACAGACTATATGGCCATGAAGATTTTGGAGCTCACTTTGAGTGACTGAACAGAATCCACTCTAAACCAACTGTAGAGCTGATGTTGAGTTATGAACTATATCAGCCTCAACAGCTAGTCATACACTGAATTTGGAAGTGATAATTGAAGATTCAATTTCAAGCACTTGGAGAATTCATCTAGTACCTTATCACCAACTAATGTAAAAACAGGCTGTTTCTATCTTTTCCTTTACATGTAAAACAAACATCTTGTGAGCTTGTATGATATGTGTCGCGATCTGCCTGTCCGCCGGTCGCCAACTTCCTGCCAGGTGGGCTCCCTAGGGTTCAGTATGTCCCCTCCAAGGCATACGATGAGGGTAGGAGCCGAGGATGGGTTGTTCCCGGAGCCAGAGAGTAGACCTCAGACCATGGGGTATTCAGAATGGCCAGCCTGCCGTTCTTGCCCGTTCTGGGGTTCTGGCTTTAGTACCAGTCATCCGGCAACTCAGGACATCTCTCTCCCTCTCTCAGCTGGTCCCTAGCCAGCCCCAGCTGCGTCCTCGGTCGTCTTCTGACTCTGTTTTTATTACCCCCTCGGCTCCCAGTGTCCCCCTTGCTTCCGCCGGCCCCGCCCTTGCTCTCTCGAGTGCGGCGAAGCTCTCCCCGGCCATTTGCCCGCGGGCCCGCCCAGTCTCCGCACCGCCCTCCTCCCTCCCTGCCGAGCGCCCGACCGCGGTGGCCGCTATTGCCCCGCTGTTCTTCTCAGCCCACGCCGCTCGCCCGGCTCCGCCGGCATTCCACTCGGCTCCTGCTGCCGCCGGCCGCCCGTCCTGTGTCGTCGCCAGGGCCGCCTCCCTCGTCGGGACCCCGGTAAGTCTTGGGTCGTCCCGGGTCGGCACTCCCCCTGGCGCTGCCGTCAGTCCCCGGCCGGGACAATATGTTTTCAGGGTGGCATTTTGAATACTACTGAATTTTATAATATGGCATTATTTTTTCAAAAGAAATCTTTTTAAAAATCTTTAGAAAACATTTCAGAGTTCTAAAGCCTCACAAAAGTAGTTTACAAACAGCATGGAGAAATATTCCTCAGACACAAAACAATACAGAGTTTTAATTCTCAAAATTTCATGCCAGCAATCTTCATTTGCATGCCCGTAACAACTGGATTAAAAACACTTCAGAGCTCTGCTGATTTCTGCAATTTTATTAGAACCCTTCAATCACAAGTGCCACTCAATTGCTCTCTTCGAGGGTTTAAAACTTCAGAAGAATTTGGGGGGGGGCTGGCATTTTGTTCAAAATATAATCCTCAACTGAATTATTTCTGTTCTTCCATATTTATCTTTGATGAGTACCGTTTCTAGGTTTTAAAAAAAGAAATGGGTATTTATTGTAATGTGGAACAGCTGTGATTCTCTGATGTGATTCTGAGGAGGGGAACTAAGTCTGAGAGCCGCTCAAGCAGAGTTCTTTCACATCACATCATGCTATCTGATTTTTTTCATTTGGAGATGTCAGGGACTGAAGTTGCATGATACTGAGTTGGCCCATTTGTCTAAAAAGATCAGTGCTGCATATTCTTTTTTTTTGGTAAACAAACTTTTTTATTTTCAATAGGAACTTAACATCCAACAATATTCATTTTCATTTTCCCTTCGTTTACCCCGTTCCCCTTACCTCCCCTTCCTCCTGTGGCTTCCCGCAATGCTTCCACCCTTCCACCCACATTATAATACGTCATCAGTTAAATCATTTTTCTTATCACTACTGTCTCCAGATAACATCAATTAACCTAATATTGTTCTAAACATATTAAATTTTGTTTTACATCCCAGTTCTTTTCCAGATATTTTTTAAAGTCACTCCATTCTTCTAAAAATACGTCGTCTTCCTTATTACTCAGTTTTTTTGTAATTTTATCCATTTCAGCCATGAACAGAACTTTTTGTATCCAGTCTTCGATCTCTGGTACTTTTTCATTTTTCCAAAATTGTGCATAAATCATTCTTGCTGTTGTTATTAAGTACCAGAGTAAAGTTTTTTTCGTCGTGTTGACTTCTTCCATTTTAAGTCCCAAAAGCAGAATTTCAGGCGCTTTTTTAAAAGAGCATTTCAGTATCTTTTGCATTTCACTGTGGACCTTTGTCCAATAGTCCACAGCTTTTTCACATGTCCACCACATGTGATAAAATGAGCCCTCATGTTTTTTACACTTCCAACACTTGTTTGACATATTCTGGTTCATATTTGCAATTTTCTTTGGGGTCATGTACCACCTATACATCATTTTATAACAGTTTTCTTTAACATTGGTACAGCCCGATATTTTAATAGAGTTTTTCCACAAATATTCCCAGGTTTCAATATCAATTTCTTTGTTCATATTAATAGCCCATTTTATCATCTGCTCTTTTACTGTTTCCTCCTCTGTATACCATTTTAACAACACCTTGTACATTCTAGAGATATTTTCCCCCCCTCTACTCTCCCAAACATTTTCCATTTCATTTTTTTCCTCTCTAAAACCATAGTTTCTTTTATCTGATCTAAAAAGATCATAAATTTGCATATATTTCAACCACTCATATTCATATTCAATTTCATTCTGCTTTTTCATTACCCATTCTGTTCCCTCTTTTTTAATTAAGTTTTTATATGGCAACCAATCTTTGTCTCTACGTCTTGAGTAAGATATTAGTACTTCTACTGGTACAATCCACAACGGTCTTACATCACGAAAGTATTTTTTATATCTCATCCATACCACAAATAAAGCCTTTCTTATCACATGAAGCTTAAAAAAACTGTCCATTTTTACCTTGTCATACCATAAATATGCATGCCAACCAAATCTACAATCATGGCCCTCTAACCCCAGTAGTTTATCATTCTCTAATTTCACCCATTGTTCCATCCAGGTTAGACAGACCGCTTCATAATATAGTCTAAGATTTGGTAGTTGCAATCCTCCTCTTTCCTTGGCATCACAGAGTATTTTCATCTTAATTCTCGGTTTCTTACCCGCCCAAACAAACTTTGATAACTCTTGTTGCCACTTCAGTAGCACATCCGTCTTGTTAAGTATTGGTATTGTTTGGAACAGGAACATCAAACGTGGTAGGACATTCATTTTTATAACTGATATTCTTCCCATCAATGATAAATTCATTTTGTCCCA
>NW_015165879.1:138614-141070 GCF_001447785.1 Gekko japonicus
AGGAGCCGGTGGTGGGGGAGGGGAAGGGAGCGGGCGACCGGAGGCTTTTGAGGGGTGGAGCATGGAGAGGGTGGGGTTTGCAGAGGGGTGGGACCTCAGACAGGTAGAATGCCATAGACTACACCCTCCAAACCAGCCATTTTGTCCTGGGTAACAATTGCTGCCAATCTCCAGGTGAGGGCTACAGATCACTCACAACTGCTCTTCAGGTAGCAGAGATCAGTTCCTCTGGAGAAAACAGTGGACTCTGTCATTATACCCTGCTGAGGTCACCACAGCAAATTGACACTGTTTGCCCAAAGCCAGAGCACTGCCCCAGAGCCTCTTTCTAGATCTCGTTGTATTGCTTTCACAATGGGCTTTACTGCTAGTTATACATAATCCACCAAATATGAGATTTAGGGATTCAGACCTGATGCAGGTCACTCCAGAGAGAATAAAGAATTCGGGGGGGGGGGGACTCCCTAACTAAACCACAGAAAAATGTAAAAGGGAAGGCATTTAAAGAGATTGTGGTCCCTTTAAATGCCTTCTCCAAGCCGCATGACTTAAAAGTCCCTTTAAGGTGAATTCACCAGCCCAGGATTGGCCGGGGCAGTGGGAGCTCAGAGTTCCGCACTGCCCCAGCTGATCCTCTCTTGCCTCTTGGACCTGCAAGAGCGGATCAGCTGGGGTGGTATGGAGCTATCAGCTCCTTCCACCCTGGTCAATCCTGGGCTGGCTCCTTTTGCAGCTCGGTTTAAACTGAGCTACAAGAGGAACCAGCCAGCCCCAGCTGAGGCAGCATGGAACTGTCGGCTCCCACCACCCCAGCTGATTCTCTCTTTCAGCTGGGAGCTGCAAGAAAGGATCAGCTGGGGAGGCACAGAGCTGACAGCTCTGCACCACCTCGGCTGTGGCTGGCTGGTGGTATAGCTGATACACCCAAATAAAAGCAAAAAAACAAAAAAAAACCCAGCTTTTTTCAGACTCAGCTACATTGGTAGCTGAATACAGATCTCTGATCTGTATTCAGCTTAATTAATACCCCCCAAAATAACAATAAGGTATTTTGGGGGTATTTTTTCAGTTCTGTTTATGTCAGTCTCACACTCCTATTACATAGCAGATTCCTAAGGAAATCCAAACAGAATCACATATCAAAGCAACAATCTAGCAGAAATTAACAGAAACTACTCCAATTTGGGGTAGAAGTTACGTTTAGATGCAGATATGAGAAACATGGAGAGCACGACAGTCTCTTGAAGCAGAAATGAGAGGTTTGGCCCAGCTAGCAGTGAGAAACAAAATGCCAACTCTCTAACTTTAAAGCCAGGCCAGTTACCCTGCTTTCATCCCACTTTAGATAACATGGGATCCTTTGAACATCAAAAGACTGGTACTTGACAGAAAAGTGGAAAAGCTGTGAAACTGAAAGCTTATTGCTTGAGAGGGAACCTTGGGGGCAGATATACATCAGAGATCAAGAGAGACAGGTTTGCCTGGCAATTTAGAAGTCAAATGGTCAATGATTGCAGCATGTCATGTCAACATATTGCAGGAGGGCTAAGCATTGCCTTCTCCCTTGATGGGACTTAATTGTCTTTGGCTTGTTGACACCAATTCCCCTTTCCCCTTACTAAGATTGTCACTGGCCTGCTGGGATCCTTCAAGTAATGACATGTGTCCAACAATGGGGGGCAAGTGTTTGTTTGGGGGTGGCACTGCCCTTGGCCCCTCTGGCACCATCCCTGCTTGAACCCCTTTTGTCTTATCCTGTGCCCCTTCTTTTTAACTTCCTTCTGTCCTGACTGTTAGCTCATTAAATTACATTCTTTATTTATGATCCAGAGATCAAACAAGCTCATTTGGTTTTCTTGTGCATGTGAACCTTTGACGCATCAAGCCACTTTTCAGTTTTCACATAAGGAAGTATTTTGTTGTTGTTGTTCAGTCGCACAGTCAAGTCCAACTCTTCGCAATCCCATGGACCAGCTCCCGCCAGGCCCTCCTGTCTTCTGCCGTCCTCTGAAGTTGGCTCAATTTCATGTTCGTTGCATCGATGACACTGTCTAACCATCTCATCCTTTGCCGTCCCCGTCTTCTTTGACCTTCAATCTTTCCCAGCATCAGGGTCTTCTCCAGTGAGTGCTCCCTTCTCATTTGGTGGCCAAAGTATTTGAGCTTCAGTTTCATTATCTGGCCTTCCAGGGAACAGTCAGGGTTGATTTCTTTGAGGATTGACTGATTTGATCTCCTTGCAGTCCAAGGAACTCTCAAGAGTCTTCTCCAGCACCATAGTTCAAAAGAATCTATTCTTCGGCGCTCGGCCTTCCTTATAGTCCAACTCTCGCAGCCATACATGACTACTGGGAATACCATTGCTTGGACCATGCAGACTTTTGTTGGCAGGGTGATGTCTCTACTTTTTATCATGCTGTTTAGGTTCACCATCGCTTTCCTCCCAAGAAGCAGGC
>NW_015165879.1:141671-245045 GCF_001447785.1 Gekko japonicus
ACCTTTGTCCTGCTTCATTTTGCTTTCCAAGGCCAAACTTGTCTGTTATTCCGGTTACCTTTTGACTTCCTACTTTAGCATTTCAGTCCCCTATGATGATGAGGACATCATTTTTTGGTGTTAGTTCTAGGAGGTGTTGTAGGTCTTCATAGAACCGGTCCACTTCAGCCTCTTCTGCATCAGTGGTTGGGGCATAGACTTGGATTACTGTGATGCTGAATGGTTTGCCTTGGAATCGGACAGAAATAATTCTGTCATTTTTGAGATTGTATCCCAGTACTGATCCCTGCACTCTCTTGTTGACTATAAAGGCCACACCATTTTTTCTACGAGATTCCTGGCCACAGTAGTAGATATAATGGTCTTCTGAGTTAAATTCACCCATTCCTGTTCACTTAAGTTCACTGATTCCTAAGATATCGATGTTCAGTCTTGCCATCTCTTTTTTGACCATGTCAAGCTTACCTTGATTCATAGATCTTATATCCCAGGTTCCTATGCAGTATTGTTCTTTGCAGCATCGGACTTTCCTTTCACCATCAGACACATCCACAACTGAGCGTTTTTTCGGCTTTGGCCCAGCTGCTTCACTCTTTCTGGGGTTACTTGTACTTGCCCTCTGCTCTTCCTCAGTAGCATATTGGACACCTTCCGACCTAAGGGGCTCATCTTCCGGCGTCATATCTTTTAGCCTTTTGATACTGTCCATGGGGTTTTCTTGGCAAAAGTACTGGAGTGGGTTGCCATTACCTTCTCCAGGAGATCACTCTTGGTCTGAGTTCTCTGCTGCGGCCTGTCCGTCTTGGGTGGCCTTTCACGGCATAGCCCACAGCTTCATCAAACCACGCAAGCCCCCTCGCCACGACAAGGCAGTGATCCATGAGGGGGATAATGAAGTTCCCTCCAAAAAAAGAATCATGTTGGAGGTGATGGGAGATTGTTAAAGTAAAGGTAAAGGTTTCCCTTGCTCAAAAGCCAGTCGAATCCGACTCTAGGGTTGCGGTACTCATCTCCATTTCAAAGCCGAAGAGCCAGCTCTGTCCGAAGACGTTTCCGTGGTCATGTGTCAGTATATGATATAGTACTGGCAAGCTGTCAGTCACCCATGAGCAGCAATGTTAGATCTGTCTGATCTAGAAGTGACAGTCAGGGGTCAGGTGACTGGCAGATTTTATCAGACTCTGCCATAATCACCATGAGTCAGCTAAATGTAAATTGCTGCAACCTGATTGGTCTATGTACATATATATTGAGAACTGTACAGTACTACACATCTCCTTTGTGGGATCGCTTGTCTGCGAAGCACCTTGTCGGAGTGAATTGTGAGTTTGACTCAGAAAGGACTGTGTATATATTCCAGTGTAAATAAACTGTAAATACTCTGTACATACTTAAACAGAGTCTCTGCTACTTTTCGGCGTTTATAACTACTGTCAGGCATGACTAAACACCAAGGCGCATTGTTAGGCACAGTGAAAAAACTCCCTGTTTGGAATCTCCATATATTTGCAAATGCCCTTGCATTTGCAGTGAGAGCAAAAATGGAATCTTCCTCATACAGAAGCAGCTGAGGTGTGGCTGGGTGTATCTCTGGTTCATAACCTTGAATCATTAAGAACTTTTTGCTGCAGGTAGAAATTGTAAGGACAGTGTCAAAGGGAAGGGGACACATTTAATGAAGATAAAGACATATATGTATGGTACATCCTGCACAAAATCATATTGTTTGTATTAAAAGGATAAAATAAAGGAAGAAACTTACAAGCAATGTTATAATAATATGGCAGTGGGCTCAGTTTCCTTTTTTAAAATTACACATATGAGTCTTTCCTTTAAAGCTCCTGACACATTTGTAAGTAAATAATGAAGCAGACGAAGAAGCCTAGAAAACAGTTCTCCTATAATTAAACATCTGCTAAGAAGGAATGTATAATTACAGATGTATTTAGTGTTTACGACTTCTGCAGTGTGCTAATTAGGAATGGAGAATATGTTATTTTTTGGATTAGCCTAGCAGATGTGACTGCATGCATGGCTGTATATGTGATCAATTATCATATTCTAGGGAATTCAAGGAACTACCTCTAACCCCCTCCTCCTCAAATTAAATATGCTGGAGTGCAGGAAGCGGCTTTGCTTTGAGTCCAGCCACTGATCATTCCAGCTCAACACTGTCTACTTTGACTAGCAGCAGCTCTCCAAGATCACAAGCAAACGAGAGTCTTTCCTCCAGGACATTTTTTCTGGAAAAAGAAGTGCTGGAACTCTCAAGAGGGAAATGAAGGAGAAACACATGGGATTCTTTGAAACAATATCATTTTCATGTGTTATGGACTTACCTCAACTTTAAAGCAGTTTCCAAACTTTAGACAAGTCTCCAACTTCCTCAGTTCTTCTTTGGGTCTTGCTTTTGGTGCCTAACACTGAATCATGACCTTGAAGCAACCATATTTTAACATACTTTGTTGGATCAAAGACTGATAAGGGAGGTCCAACATTTTTTATAAATAATAAAGATGTTATGGTTTTGACTGACAAGGAGGACTTTTCTGGAGTGACAATCAGGTTCATCTGGGAAAATCCCCTTTCACACTCACTGGAGGAAATAGCTATTTTATTGAGAGTATGCCGAATCTGAGACAGTTCCTTGGGCATTTCTTCTGTGAATGTTAGATGTTCTCTGAAGGCTCAAATGGCTTCTCTTTCACTGAGCTGAAATCTTCTTGCCAATGTGCATATTTCTTCTTCCCCATAAAGAATGTTGTCCCTTAAGTTTGCTGGCAAATTCTTAGAGTCCAGAACTCTTCCACACCTTGACAGTTCTATGTCTTTTTTTGAAAGCAGTCTTTTCTGAAGATAAATTTTAAGTTGATCATAGAATACAACTGGGGAGATTGGTTGGTCATCTATTCTATTTTTTCTATGAAGTGGGACACCTTCAAACTGCAAATTTCCTGTTGCCTCAAGTGCTTTCTTATAATAGGGGCCTGGAACAGTGCTTCTCTTCCCACAAACATCAACAAGGCACTATGTCTTGTTGTGGGCTTTGTACAGATCAATATTCCTCTCCTGCAAATCAAAACTTAGTTCTGACAGTTCTTGCAAAGCAGCACAAATTAATCCAAGATCCAAAATAAATTCAACTGATGTAGTCTTTCTGTGAAGACCTTCATATGTGCACTTCTCCTTTCTGTCTCGACCATTTGCTGATTTACCTTAATCAAAATGAAGTACTAGGGCTTCATAATCCTGCCAAACAGCCAAAACAGTTCTGTAGCTGCCTTGGATTTTTTTTGAGATAATTATACATAGCATACAACTTGTCTAAAAAACTCTTAGATCTGTTGATGCCAGAAACTTCTTTTACAGCATCATGTACTGATAATTCCAGCCTATGGCTAGCACAGTGCCACAACACAATGGCAGGGAATCTGGCTTTGAAAAGTTTTGAAACTCCTCCACGGGATCCCAGCATCACTGCAGCATCATTACATGTCAATGAAACTAAATTTTCCTTTAAGAATTCGCCAGTGAACCCTAGTGACTCAACATGAGACATCAAACTTTTGTATATTCCATTTGCTGTTACATCTTCCAGCTCTATCAAACCAGTGAAGAGATTTACAGGTTCTTGCATGTCTATTTCCTCAATGTAGGTGTGAATATACACTATCAGTACAGATTTCTGACTCACAAGTGAAATTTTACTCTTGAATCAATAATCTTTCTGATCAATGTAGTTCTGATTTCACTGCAAATGTGATTTATAACCATTATACAGGCAGTAGCTGAGTGCAAAATTCTCCCCACATCAATACCATTTAATTCTTGTAAATCAATTTGAGCTTTTTAGCCACCTTATATGCAGTATGCCGTATAGAATATTTTATTGCTAATTTCCTTCTCTCTTGCTAGTGACTTCAGACATACTGTTTTAAGCTTTTCTTTTTTTCTTCTTCAGTTATTTTAACTACAGTTTTCTCACTTGCACTCTCTCCATAGTCAAAAATCTTTTCCTCAGAGATGTTAGTTGCTGTTTCCTATTTTCACCATAAGATGTTATCTCACAATTTATCCATTCTTTAGGAAGCCATATACCCACATTCTTCTCTGTGCCCAAGCATCAAACACTTTTGCAATCATTTTCTCCCCACACATTTATTCTTCTACTCTACAGTCCAACAACTGGGCCAGAAGCTTTCATTAACGTCAGAGACTGAAGTGGAACTCCCTAAGTAACTTGTTGCATTTTGACATTCCAAACCTGAATGATTCTTGGGAGCTGAAATTTCAGCTAGATTGATTGATGAATCCCTGGATGTTGATGAACAATCTGCAATTGCTTTACATTTCATTGTAGACTCAGTAAAATAGTCCAAAATCCTTTTCATGGTTCTCAGTCATCACGTGGTACACACACACACACACACACACACACACACCCTCCCTCCTGAATTTGCAGTGCTCCCTCATCTGAAGAAGCCTGCCACCGTTGCCATTGCAGAGCAGCTCCTACCTCTTACCATTGCAGAGTGGCTCTTACTAAGAGGGAGCAGTGGAGGCCGTGGGAGTCCAGAAGCCATAAGGTAAAAATAACAACTGCAGCAGCCTGGTTGGCTGCCCTGGTGGAGCTGCTCCACCAGGCAGAGCCGGCAAGGGGTGGCCCAGGCTCCACCCCCCACTGTGCTGGGATGCAGTATGTGTGGGGGAGCTGGCCAAGGAACTTGCAAGGAGCCCTGTGCCAAGGGCATGCAGGTTTTGGCACAGGAGAGGAGCCGGCCAAGGGTCACAGCTGAGTAGCTTCAGTTCAGTCTCACCAGGGCTGCGATCTAAGCCATGCTTGCCTGGGAGTCAGCACATGGAGTGGCAGCCATGGTGCGCTGCTGCCAGGGGAGAAAAGCCTCCATTGGGTAGGCTGCAATTGATTTTCTCTCTCCTGCTTGAACCCACCCCAGACTCTCCCTGGGCTCACAGCCCATGCCTTGCCCTTGGCGAGAACAACAAGTCCCCTGCGCTGTCTGGCTGCTTCCCCGCTTGCCCACAGCCACTACCGGGCATCTCCTCATTTAAATCTTATTTTTAAAAGTTTTAATATTTTTGGATTGTCACAAGTGACATCATGCTCCCCGGTGCCCCTCATGAATGTTTAAACTTTTTTGAGAATCTTGTTTCCTTGAAGAGTTTCTGGAACGCTGTTCCAGTGCATTCTGTCAGGAAGAAGCCCTGCGTTCCTCCAAAATGCTTTAACTGGAGATGGCAGAGTAAGCAGGTGCTTTGCCACAGAGCAACAGTTCCTCATTAACTGTCAATTTTGCCTTTTATCTCAAGTAACGACCTTAAAAAAACATTTAGAGGTCCCTAGTTGGTAGTACTTCTCCTGAAATGTTCAGTAGTGAAAGGTCTACCATTTAAGAAGCCATTCTGTAACGGAAGTCTTTAGGAAGATCTAGAGACGCATCAGGGTTCCTAATTAAGTTATTCAGCTAACTTAAGGCAAGTGGTGAGAACTGAATTTTGTAATTTTTATATCTCAGCCCATTTACTTGGAAGCAATTCCCTTGTAACTGATGCTCTATTTCTTAAAAAAAAAGAATACAAAGCTGGTAATTTTATTATAAACTTCATACAAATCCATTAAAATACATGTCTTCATTAATAATAAACACTGATATAACATTGAAAATTAATATGTACATTAGTGGTTAACAACTTCCAAGGTATCCATGATCACATGGAAAAATGCAATATATCATGACTAATAACCAAAGGAGGGCTACCTACTTACTATTTATTTATTTATTTATTATTAACATTTTTACCCCGTCCTCCCCATGAACGGGCTTAGGGCGGCTTACACGGGGGCACAAGCCCATACATAAAAACAGTATAAAACAGTAAAACCATTAAATTACAACAAAAACAGAATAAAGTGCTGCATACAAACAAGATGGTCTCCAAAGATGGTATCAGTCATTTCATTAGGGTGATATTGTCCTGTTGATGTCCAAAGCCAGTCCAGTAGTATCAGTGCTATGCAAAATTGTGGCAGTTCTTCCGAGGACCGCCCCTACTTCTCAGCAGCTTTATACTGCTGAGTTTATAATCTGCAGTCTATGGTCATCATGTAATACACCATTTCATTTTAACATCGTTGAGTCAACAGGAAAATTGGGGTGGGGGATGGGGTTCCCAAGAAATACTTCCTGTACTTTAAATATTGTTAGTCCAGTATTTCTAGCCAAAATGCTGTGCTAGAAAGTCTATAAAATATGCCCCTTCTTTGCAACATGTCAAATGTGTATATATTTTAATTTATTTATCCTACTTAATACAACAACAACAACAACAACAACAACCCTTTCAATTTATTGATCGCTCAATCCTTGCAGAGCTGCTGGCTCTGAGCGATTTACAGTTACTCATTTCACAAGGGACTAACAATGCTTTATAGGGGTAAGAGAGGACAACACATATAATCTTCACATAGCACATGTTTTGCAGCTGACAGGGATTTGTTCAGATGCAACTCAGATGTGATCCGGACGGCATTTTTCCCACTCTGCTTGGCTTGGCTGGATGACGTCAGCTCTTCCTCTCCAGGACTCTTCGGGTTGCAGCTCCATACTGCCACCGCCTGGCCGGAACGGCCCATTACCGGCTTCTTGATGCCAAAGAGATCTTCTAGGCTTTCAATCTTGCGAGCCGAACTTTCCGTTCGCCGACTAACACCTCCCCCACGGGGGGGGGGTTTGGTGTGCCCACCCTCTCTAAGGAGTGGTACCCATTTTATCTACTCGCTGAAGCTTTCGAACCGCTGGGTGGATGGCGAGCTGGGGACAAGGCTGGTAGCTCACACCAGTGTGGGGCTAGAACTGACAGCAGTCCTATTCAGCTCAGATGTTACTTGTAACCAGAGGATAAATCCCCTGTGCTACCGCTCCCCATACTGCCACCGCTCCCCATTAATCTACTACCATGCATAAACGAACTTTATAGAATAAATAAATGTTTGTATATGTTTGACACATTGCAAGGAAGGAAGATTGTACTTTGGCTACTTCTTGAAACAGTTCACAAATAGCCCCCCCCCCCGGATTTGGTGGCATGAATACAGCATATTCCTTCAAGTACATGGGTTCGAGATATCAGATCCTTGGACCTAGTTAGAGCTAGGTCCAACAAACAACAACAACAACCCTTTTCCTCACTCTTATCTGCACTCATCATGGGCAACATCCAGTAGAGAAATGTTACTGACTGTATAACATATTGACATCATCCTGTTTACTTCATGATTCTCAGTGGGTTCGATCACTCATAGGCCTAATCAAAAGCAGAAGTACCAGTTAGAGGCAATATGGCACAGCAATGAAGAGCTAGGGAAATAGTGATCCAAACATGATTTTTTAAAAGTTTACATTTGCAGAGTCTA
The DNA here is from genome assembly GCF_001447785.1 of Gekko japonicus. Classification (NCBI taxonomy): domain Eukaryota; kingdom Metazoa; phylum Chordata; class Lepidosauria; order Squamata; family Gekkonidae; genus Gekko; species Gekko japonicus. The sequence continues at coordinate 149,104 of NW_015165879.1, forward strand.
CAAATTCTAGGGGAAAGCATGCCTCTGGAATTACCAGCTTCCACCCAAATATCAGAACTGGGGAATATTTAGTTCAGCTCAGTCTGGACCACTTCTTTTGCCAGCTCAGCTCGAGTACAATTGGCAGACTTTGACCGTGGCCACACTGGCGGCTTGGCGTGATATGGTGCTGACTGTAATTGAACCGGTTTAAAGTGTTGTGGGGCATATCAACCACACAGCACACCCTGCTGCGGGTAACCCACAGAGACATCCCGTGGTAAAGCATCCACATTATTGCAGTGCCTCAGCCACGGAGCATGCTGCCAAAAATTCTAAAACTCATGCATGTGCGCAGGAGCACATGTGCATGCACGTGCACACAGGAGCACATGTACATGTGCACATGTGTGCATATAGGCAATTTTTAAAAAAGATGCCTCCCTAGCGGCAGAACGGATCTGCAGGTTCAGACTGCCAAATCCGTTCTGCGTGTGCTGCATCACGTTCAGACATCTGGCCATGCGCAATGACTGCACAGGGAACCAAAAACACCACTTGTGATGTGGTGGATTTTTAACCCGGCTTCAAGTCGTCCTGTGATGGGATAAGTATGGCTGGGGAACACCTGACAGATGTGGCTGTCTGATTGCACCCATTTGATCCGGAGGGGAGGAGTGCCTGTGTTGGGCCAAACGGCCCATGTGATCATGGCCTATGACAATGATTAAAAAATGCATGCAGCAGTATCTGGAGAGAAAAGTGTCCTGTCTCCATAAAATCTGAGGAGATTTTTGTATCCTCAAAGGGATTCTCTTGCAGGCGCTGGAGAAATAAGGGAGTGAGGTTGAGGGAGGAACACGCCAGCTTTGGGAAAAATTCTGACCACAACTTTATTGACTACAAACTGAGGAGCATTGGCGCAGCATGGGGATGGATCCTGCATCAGGCAACCCACTTGCCAGCCGACGAATCCATCTGCCAGCCTGCTGTTGCCGTATCAACTTCCATGTTTTTAACATGAGCTACAATTCTAAATGAATTTAGTTTAATGTAATACGCTCAGGATAGGTGTTTCAAATAATTAAAATACAGGTGATTGGCCATAGCCTTTGGTCAGCAATCCACCATCTTTTGTACTTAGCAATACAGCTGAGTTTGTCTGAAAATATTTCAGATGCTCATTGGCAAACGTTGCTGACTACAGAGTTATATTAATGGTTCATATCAAAAAATCAGGAACTTTGCAAGGATGACTGCTTTGCTGATTAAATCGGATGAGTCATTTGCTGTTTTGAAATGTAGCATTCCTAGCAAACAGCCCAAAAATAATGAGAGTTCTGGACTCCAACATCTGTTTTGCTGAAAGAGCCATGACACGTGTTTCTCCAAAATAGTTGCCACGGAATTGATATTTTTACTGTCATCATACACTGTGGCAGTGCTCACACTTTGAATCTCTGCCTAACTCTCTGATAATGCCATGGTGAGGATAGCCAATTAATCCCAGTTATAATGGAAACTAGGAATGAGGAAAAGTTCATCTCTGTATTTTTGTTGCATTTAGCGAAGGACATGCATACTAGCCAAGGAGGAGGGGGAGGAAGAAGAAGACGAGGAGGAGGAAGAGATTGGATTTATAGCCCGCCCTTCACTCGGAGTCTCAGAGCAACTTACAAACTCCTGTTGTTTTATCCTGCCCAAGTCCAGGGTGGCATACATTGGTCTCATCTCCATTTTACTCTCATAAAATCCCTGTTATTTTTGCAGTTTAGGCAGAGAGAGAGAGAGAGAGAGAGAGAGAGAGAGAGAGAGACTAGCACAAGGTCACCCTGCTAGCTTCCATGGCAGAGTAGGGATGTGAACTTGAGTCTGCCAGAACCTAGGCCACTGTTTTCACCACTGCACCAGACTTGCAGCTGTAGTTTTGTTAGTTAAAAAACTGGGGAAGAGAGGCAGCTGACATTTTCAATAGGTTAACTACAAGGCTGTGTGTGGGGTATCTTATTCTGGCAAATGGAAGCAAGCTTCAGGGATCACAAGGAAGCAGACAGGCAAGAAAAAAAGCAGGGCAGGATCTGAAGGTCAAGGCAGGAGTTGAAGTTGGGGACTAGAGATCTCCAGAAGAGGCAAGCACGCCCTTAAAAGCTGGGGCTTAGCAATCAGCTACTCTCTCATTGGTTAAAAATACAAGTTGGTTAAAAGGAAACATTGAACCTGCAAAGGTTGGGGCTCAACTGCAGAATCATATAGGGAACTGAGAGTTCCACCCTGTCCTGTAGCGAGGAACTAGAGATCAAATTGCCAACATTCACTTATGGAGAAAGCAAGGGAGTACCAGAAAAACATCTACTTCTGCTTCATTGACTATGCTAAAGCCTTTGATTGTGTGGATCACAACAAACTGTGGCAAGTCCTTAAAGAGATAGGAGTACCAGACCACCTCACATGTCTCCTGAGAAACCTGTATAAGGGTCAAGAAGCGACAGTTACAACTGGACATGGAACAATTGATTGGTTTAGCATAGGAAAAGGAGTACCACAAGGATGTATATGTGCACCCTGAAAAATGCCGGCCTGGATGAATCACAAACTGGAATTAAGATTGCCAGGAAAAACATCAACAACCTCAGATATGCACACGATACCACTCTAATGGTAGAAAGTGAAGAGGACCACAAGAGCCTCTTGCTAAGGGTCAAAGAGGAGAGCACAAAAGTTGGCTTGAAACTCAACATCAAAAAAACTAAGATCATGGCATCCGGTCCCATCACTACTTGGCAAATAGAAGGGGAAGTCATGGAAGCAGTGACAGACTTCACATTCCTGGGATCCAAGATCACTGCAGACAGTGATGGCAGCCATGAAATTAAGAGATGCCTGCTCCTTGGGAGGAAGGTTATGGCAAACCTAGACAGCATAATAAAAGTACAGACATTACCCTGCCAACAAAAAGTCCATATGGTCAAAGCAATGGTATTCCCAGTAGTAATGTATGGCTGTGAGAGTTGGACCATAAGGAAGGCTGAGCGCTGAAGAATAGATGGTTTTGAATTATGGTGCTGGAGAAGACTCTTTTTTAATTTATTTTTCATTCAATTTATAACAACATAAAATACAGCGTATACTGCTTCACAATTTTATCAGTAAACGTTGTTTCACACCACAAAGTATTTCAAAAGATAGATCCTCACTTGAATATGGAGAGTAGACTTAGTAATGTTGATGATACGAAACCTATTGATTTTTAGAACCCTGTAAGAGTAAGTAATGTAGGACATTGGCCAACCCTGCCAACAAAAGTCCTTATGGTCAAAGCAAAGGTATTCCGAGTAGTAATGTATGGCTGCGAGAGTTGGACTATAAGGAATGCTGAGCACCGAAGAATATATGCTTTTGAATTATGGTGTTGAAGAAGACTCTTGAGAGTCCCTTGGACTGCAAGGATATCAAATCAGTCAATCCTAAAAGAAATCAACCCTGACTGTTCCCTGGAAGGCCAGATACTGAAGCTGAAGCTCAAATACTTTGGCCACCAAATGAGAAGGGAACACTCACTGGAGAGGACCCTGATGCTGGGAAAGATTGAAGGTCAAAGAAGACGGGGATGGCAAAGGATGAGATGGTTAGACAGTGTCATCGATGCAATGAACATGAAACTGAGCAAACTTCAGAAGACGGCGTAAAACAGGAGGGCCTGGTGTGATGTGGTCCATGGGGTCGCAAAGATTTGGACTCAACTGTGCAACTGAACAACAACAACAAAAATATTCCCTTTTGCAAATGGCATGTAGGCATGGGGTCCTGATCATGACTGAGCCCCTGAAGCCTTTGTAAATAGTGGGAATTTTATTCCTAAAATTTTGGAGGCATCCCTGTGGTACACTTGGGGACACCATCATATTTAGTTGAGACTCTCTAAGGGAGCCTGAAAAGAAACCTATTGGAGAGGAAGCTTCTGGAATGCATACAGCATTGGGCATAGTGGAAACCATGGGGAACTCATCTTTTGAGGAAACCTTCAAGGAGTCTTCACCCCATGTGCAGGTGGGGCTAGGGCAAGCCATGACAGGGGTAGATTAAATTAAACCATACATGGGAACATTTAAACCTGTAGTTAAACATTATGTAAAGTATTGTAATAATGCTGGGAAGATCAAGTGGTGGATCTCACAGTGTCACACTAGTCTGACTAGAAGAAGAAGATATTGGATTTATACCCTGCCCTTCACTTGAAGTCTCAGAATGGTTTACAATCTCCTTTCCCTTCCCCTCCCCACAACAGACACCCTATCAGGTAGGTGGGGCTGAGAGAGTTCTTTTGATAACTGCTCTTTCAAGAACAGCTCTGACAGAACTATGGCTTGCCCAAGATCATCCAGCAGCTGCAAGTGGAGGAGTGGGGAATCAAACCGGGTTCTTCCAGATTAGAGTCCACGCACTTAACCACTACACCAAACTGGCTGAATATTTTGAGTCAGAAAAGCTTGTCTATTTTTCCAAGCCACTAATTCTTGAGTTACCATAGACAAATGGAATGTATACTTTCTTATCAACTGTTATACTGATATAGCAACTCTGCACAGAGGGAAAAATACTTTTACAACTTTCAAATGCTTCTAGTGCAAAAGCAGTTTCACTACTGCATAGGTGAGTTACGTTATAATAAATCTGATAAACATCTGGAGGATAGGTTAGATTTTTTTTAAAAAAGAATACTTTTGGCAGTCCTGAATCCGGAAAGCTTCCAGCTTCCTCTCAGATTTCAACAGAAGAATTATTGGTTGGAAGTTAATAAAGATTTTATTTTTAGTGAGCAGATGTATGAGAAACAATAAACATGAACCCCCACCCTTCAGGGTTACCCCCTCCCCCCAAAAATATAAAGTTGCTATACAGAGAAGCACCAAAATGTTAAGGCTTTTATGACCATATTTAAACATAGCCTTGTCACAGCCTACTGAACCCTCCCCCACACAAATATAGCCCTCATAAAAAAACTGAGGTTGGACATCCAAGGAAAATAGAAGTCTTTTTGAGGAGTATTCAAATAATATATCAGAACTGAACTACACAGTTGACTGTTTTACTCCTTTCACAGTAGATGTTTGGAGCCAAGATCATTATTTTTATACTAGGAATAAAGCCTGTTGTGGAAATAAATACGAGATCTAGAAAGAGGCTGTGGGCAGGTGCCCTGGCCTTGGGCACTCAGTGTCAATTTGCGCTGGCAACCTCAGCAGGGTATAATGACACAGAGCCCACCATTTTTTCCAGGGAAACTGATGTAAGCCTGAGGCGCTGCCTTTTACTATTGGGTAGCCCCATAGCAGGCGCACCCCACCTAACTAATCCAGAGACCCACAAAATTCAGGCCACGGAAGGCACTCTTGGTTCTGAAACACAGAGCTAGCCACAGCTCTGAAAAGGGGTCTCCATTTTCAGTTGACAGGCAACCTCAGAGCAAACCTCCAGTTTTCCCCCTCCACCCAGCAGAGATTATGCTTATGGAATAACAATGAGTTCTAGCAGGTAAAGTATCTACATTTCAAAAGTCTATTCAAAAGCCGCTTGGCAAATAACTCTGTCTCCAGTAATTCTTTGTCTGAATACTTATCTTTTCTATTCTGCCCATCAAGGTACCAGGATAAACCAATTAAACATTCAAATTATTAACGATCCTTCCTGGCCCTAATCAGGGACATCTCCCATCTTTTGTTTACCCTGGCCAGGGCCATTAGTGGTCAGATTATCCATTTAACTAGCCACCCAGCACCTGGCTTCTATTGTTAAATCCAGACCCTGCCCCTCTGGAAGCTCGTTGGTCACATCTAGGCCTTGCCCATCCTGATGCCACACACCCCTGGGACTCATCATTGGCCCAGGAAATCTATTGTTCTCACCTGAGACCAGCCCCCAGGACCAGGCATTGGTCTGCATTGTCTTCCATAGGGTATATCCCAGTGTAACCATGGCCTCAGACTGTGTGTTCTCTGCCATAACCCAACATGGCAGGCCACCCATAAACTCTCTGAGTTTAGACCACCATCCATGGACCTCTGCACATCTGAACAGGTTGTATCACCCCTCTATAAGCTACCTCTATAAGCCATCAATCGCCTCTGCTTCCTTATAGTTCTATATTGTGTGTCTGTGACTGTTGTGTATTATTGAGTGAAGTGTGTCAGTAAACTATCATTATTATTAAGGAAGTTTGCCTCAGTCTTTCATTGGGAACCTCGGAAACAGTGCCATCCTCCGTAAACATAGACGGTAGTATCCCGAAAATAATAGCTGTACCAATTGTTTCTCTTAGAGAGCAATTCGGCTAACACTGATCTCTGCCATCTGAAGAGCAGTTTTAATTCTGAGTTATCTCTAGCCCTCACCTGGAGATTGGAAGCAATTATTTCCCAGGAGGAATGGCTGGTTTGGTCTATGGCATTGGTTTGGTCTATGGCATTGTACCTGTCTGAGGTCCCACCCCCTCCTCAAACCCCACCCTCTCCAGACTCCACCCTTCAAATCTCCAGGAATTTCCCAACCCGGAGTTGGCAACCCTATTTCCTTTCCAGCCAATCATCAACCTACCTTTATCTGTCCCTCTGACTTCAGCTTTCCATCTCCTCCCCCCTTCCTGCAGCCTCTGCCTAGGAAAAGTACAGTCTTTCTCCACAGTAGCGACCAAAGCAGTTTACATCATTCTCCTCTTCCCCTTTTGATCTGCACCACAACCCTGTGAGGTAGGTTAGGGTCTGTGAGTGGTCTGAAACAACACACTCAGCTTCCACAGAAAGAACCTGCATCTGGCAGACCCTGCTCTAAAGTGTTGCCATGAAGCTTTGACCTAACCACTCCCCAGTACACATATGGGCTAATGGCCATGTGGATCAGGGGCAGTGCTGAGGAAGTGTGAGGGAGTGAAACTGATGACAGAAGAAGCAGAAAATTTCAGCCTCTTTCTCCCCCATATAGCATCCACCCAAACCATATGGTTATTAGTCCACATGGATCCCACAATCCCAAGATTCAACTTTCCTGGGGTCAAATAGGACTGCCAAGGGAAGGGGAAAGATCCACGACTGTCAGCACCTTCTTCTGATGGATTACTGGATTCACCCAATGACTTCATTTCACTTTTGTAAAAAAATACTTGTTCGAAACAATGTGGCATTAACTAAGATGATTGGAGAATACATCTTGCTAGAGCATATTCCCAAAGATAATTCACCAAGGTGCTTGGTGCAATTTTATGTTCTAAAGTATCAAGATGTAGTCTATGCAAGAGATTATGCTGCTTTAGATAGATTGTTTTCATTTGGTTTTGATTTTGTTATTCATCACATGGCAAGTAATAGCAGAAGAAACTGAATTTTCCTTTCTGAAGATATAGGGCATATATGCCCCCTGTTCTTTTTCTGCATCTTTCCTCAGGGTCTGTTCATGGTGATACTTTCTGAACATTCTTGATTTTGGACAGCCATTCTAATTCATTGTCACAGGAGCTGGAGGACGATGCCTCACTGTCCTCGTCACTCGAACTCCCCGACGTCCTGACTTCTGCCACTCTGGTTAGCCGGCCCGTCCCGCACTTCCCCGGAGGATAAAGGCCTCAGACACCTGGAGTGTGGGGAAGGTTAAGTCACCGTTCCCTCACTAGTCCCTGCTGGATGTATCCGGTTCCTTCTCTCTGTACCTTCTGTCATCCAGGAGTCATCCCTGGCCGCCTCCGTTCTCCTCCTTTTTATTCCCCGCTTCCCCGTCCCAGCATGCCCTGCCTCCCCTTGTGCCGTCCCCCCTCTCCGGCCCCACCCCCGTACACAGAGCGCAACGCTCCCCCGTGGGTGTGGTCAGGCGTTCAATGCGCCGAGCGCTTCTCCATGCCGCCCGTGGGCGCGCGCGCGCGCGCGTGCCGGCTCCGGGTTTTGCCGCTGTCTCCTCCACCCTCGTCTTCCACCCCCGGCCCCCGGGCCCTGGGTGTGGCCGCGGGACGACGCCGGCGCCTCTTCTCCTGGCGCGCTCTCCCTTCCCGCCTGGCGACGCTGCCCGTCCCGTCTCTCCGTCGGTCTCCCCGCTCCCCGCCGCCGGCTGCCCTGCTCCTCCCGAACCTTCCCGAGGCCTGCCTGGTAAGTGTTGTTGCGGGAGTGTTGCTGAGCAGTTGTCTGGGGTCGGGGAGCCGAGCCTCGGGGGGTCGGGAGTCCCGGTCCCGGGACATTCATCTAACGTTCCTTTCCTTTTTACTCTCATAACAAAGCACAATGCTTTGGTGTATGAATTCAAAACAGTGCTGGAATAATTGAAAAAAGTCTTGACACTGAGTTTTGGATTTCAAATTTTGCACATTCAGATCCCAATTAAAATGTAAAAATCTGTGTTAAAAGGTTCCTATTTTCCTTGGTGAGAAACCATCTCCTTTTGACTGAATTCAACATTTATGGACATGGAATTAATCACAGCTTTGTTTTCATTCTTTGGTCTGGAACCAACATAATTGTTTAGGATTATGATGGCCAGAAATAAGTAGTACATATTTCTGCCAACATACCTTCATAGCAGCCCTCATAGTCCAGACTAGCCTGATTTCATCAGAGCTTGGAAACTAAGTAGGGTCGCTACCTAGATGGGACAGCACCAAGGAAGCCCATGGCTGCTATATAGAGGAAGGCAAACCACCTTTGCTCATCTCTTGCCTTGAAAACTTTACAATGGCCCCGGTCACACGGCAAAGTTGCCGTGGGAGAGGCACGGGAGTCCCGCGGATTTTCCGGGCGCTATCACACCCCAGCATCTGGGAAGCGCAGTGCTCCTGTGGCGAACCCGTGGCTCCCCGCCGAAGGTGTGGATTAAAAAACTAGTACTTACGAGGTACTAGTTTCCGGAAACCATGGGCCAAGGGCGGGCGTCTGATCGCGTTTCTGGTGGACTTACATGGCATCCGGCGTCCGTCTCCACAGGTTGCGCAACAGCGCTCAACAGCGCATGTGCACAAAGAGCGATTGCTAGTGCGATCGTGCGGCGCGGCTTCTGTGCCATGTTGCAGGATATCCATCTGGTCAGCATCTCCCCCCAACCACGGGACCTCGACCGGGATGTGTGTTCAGGCGGCCGCGCGTTAGTTTCCTCCAGGGCAATTAGCCACGCCTTCCCCCAATGATATCTGGCCCGTGTAACCGGGGCCAATGTAGAACTTCATGGGGTTGCGACTCAACAGCACAACCACACACACAATATATGAAAAGGACTCTCATCGAGCCCCTTCTTATAAGAAAAGGGTGTAAATAATGTGAAATGCAAAGCAATTCATACTGTCAATGCATATTTTAAAACAGCTAAAACCACTCTGTCCTACAGTCAAATTAAATAGAACTCTGAAAGATCCATTAATGAATGTCTGGCACTTTTTTATTGTTCACAATGGGGACATTTCAGATCATGACTACAACACAATGCTGCCACTAGACAACGAGGTACCTACATTGTACTATTCCAACTGAACACGTTTATTTATTTCTTAATTAATATATTTATACCCCAGCTTTCCTTTTTGGCTCAAGCCAAAAAAGCCTTCCTGCAATCTCAGAAGCCTTCGTCCAAATTAAGTCATTTTTCCAATGGAAGAAGAGCCACTTAAGTCAGAGGAAGTCTCCTTAGGCTCCAGGAAGGCTACATGGAGGATGGCTGGATCCACCCCAACCTGTTACTGTTGTGCAACTTGGCAAACAGCATCTCTGTAGGGAGCATATTTGGTAAGAAAAATGGCATGGAGGAGGAGCCAGTCCCCTTCTCCCACCACTGTGCCCATGGTCCAAATGGCCCTACAGCTTTCATTTCACAATTTAAAAAAAATTCTGAGAGTTCATTCATAGAAACTGCAGTGTCTAATTTGGTTTGATCCTGAAACATTTTCTAACAAAAAACAACTGATTGGCAGGATTTCAGCTTTTTTAATATATATAAAAATAGCTCCTTGCATATAGCCCCAGCTGTTGAATTAAGGTAGGGAGCTGCACATAAAGCACCAGTTTGTGCATGGTTTCCCCTTCTGTGGTATGAACACATTTGGCCCCTAGCTGGATCTAGGTGAAATAGATTTGATTCTGTTAGCAGCTGCAGAGTGAAATGTTATCTTGTTTGGGCCTGGGGAGCCATTTTTAAAATTCTTTTGAGGCAGTATTCTGACTTTCATTTTTATGAAACATAAAACACATAAACACATAATGCACCTGCAGCACTGACACTGCTGATTCTCCTAAGCATTGCATGAGTGTTTGAAATTCAGTATCTTCAGAGACACATGCTGTACTCCATTCTCAAAGCTATTTATTCTGAAACAGTTTCTTTGATGTTACTGGAGCTCCTCTAGAGTACATGATTTGGAAATCATGGCTGTAGTCATCCTTGCTAGAATATAGGATTTGACATTTTCAACAACTGGAGGGCACAGGTTTTGTTCTCACTTGGAAATCATTGGGAACTTCTTATCTTTGGTTCATGCCCAGAATTTCTTGTCTTACAATTCGTTCCTTTTTATAAGTAGTATGGTGTACTATACATATGGCCTGAGTCTAGTTCAACAGAGTGGAATATATTGCAGCAAAACACTGTAAAATACAAGACTGCTATCTATGGAATGTGTCAGTGGTGCTGATGCTCTGCCAATATACTGAATAAAGAAACCTGTTTTATGGAACTCATTGGCCTTCTAACGGGTAAAACTGTTTCTCCTACTACAATAATATGCTGAGTGATCTTGCTAATGAATTTGTGTTACATAAACAAATGTAAACACTCTTGATGGTATTAACATAGGATTTCATGGAGTTAACCAAACATGGCTTTTCACAGCAACATTGATTTATATTCCATTTTTTTCACTTTTGGCTCCATGGCATTGCTTTAGGATGATGCTATAATTCAGCAGTGTATTCTAATCTGTCACTGTGCTGACCAACATCTGAAAGCCATTGATTCTGATTCTCATCTGAAAGTTTGACATGTGGCGTATATTGCTGAGAGATTGTAGCCACCTGTTCTGAAAGCACTTTCTTAATGGTCTGGTCTACATATGGAGCAGCATGAAATGAGGGGAGGGGGTAACAGAATGGACTGTACTATTTCAACCAGGAATTGGGTGATCACATTTTTTAGTGTCCCCATGTGTTAAAAATTCCTTGTGTATAGAAAACAGACACAGTAGGCAAAAAACCGAGCTAGAACTCAGGTCGCTGTGCTAGTCTTCTATTTATTTTCTATTGTTTTTTAATGTGGAAAAACTATAACCCATTAACATGAGAATCAAGGAAAGTTGTAATGCTTGGGAAGAAATAAGAGGGAACCTAGCATCTCAGACAGCAGAGGAGAAGGAAACAGAATAATAAAACCCAAAGAGAAAGAAGAGAATGCAAAAAATCTATGAACCACACAGGTGGGACAATAACCAGAGGCTGAGCAAATGTGTACAGTAACTTGCCACAGAGAGTACTCTGTCTTTTTGTGTTATACCTCTGAGGATGCCAGTCACAACTACTGGTGAAACGTCAGGTTCTACAATGCCAAGACCACGGCCATACAACCCGGAAAATCTACAACAGCTAATGAACTCCAGCCATGAAAGCCTTTGACAACATATTGTACAGTAACTGTTCATCATGACTATTTGAACAGAATTGGAGATGTAGCCCTTTGGTGTCATGGAACACATACAAAAAAGAGAGAGCAAAATTCATATTGGTTCTGTACATTCAGGGTTTTTTTGTGATGGGGCCAGCACCTTTTCCCCAGCGCTCTCTCAAGGTAGGAATTGATGGAAATCGATGCAACATTACGTATGAGTACTGGCACTTTTTAAAACAACCAACCAAAAAGGCTTTATATTGGATCAGTCAAAAAAATGAGGGATTTTTTTTTGTCAAGCTGTTCTAGTTAAGCTATGTTTTTGTTTTTTATAATCAGCTGTGCCCCTGCAATATCAATTATTGTCAAAACTTGCCATGATATATCAATTACTGTTAAAACCTGACCGTCTATTCAGTGAGTAACCATTTATTTACTTGATCTGACACAAATGTCCTCCCTGGCAGCTGGCATGTTGAATGCAAATTTTTGATCTTGCACTGTGAGAATATCCCATATAACCTGGTGAAAATGCAGCAAGACACAATATACATTGCTGGAGTATGGCACAGTCAACATCATGTATCATTTTGGTGATTTTCACAAACGGAATTCACATATTTTCTTTTTTTAAAATAAAGGCTTTATTTACTCTCCTAAAAAGGAGAGGTATTTCGCTTAAATAGAAAAATAGGGAGGGTATATAGTGGGAGAAAGAGAAAGCTGAGTGATATGTTAACTTGTAAATTAATCTGTTAGTAATGTCCAAATTATCTTCTTAGGCTTCTTCTGGGTGCAGTCAAACTTCTTTCTTCAAACCAGTTAAAGGTGTTATCTATGTTAGTGTATTATTCGATGCTCTGTTAGTTAAAGTTTCCTCAAGGCGCATTCAGAACCGCTCCTTCGCGTGCTGGCTTTTTTTAAATTCCCGATTTCATGGAGGAGCTTCTTCTGTTTCCCTCTCTCCGGCTTTTCCAGTCCTCCTCCGGGTCGCTGTTAACGCTTCCATTTCATATACTGTAAATCTTCACTCTTTCATGCTCTTTCATGCCCTTTCAAAAGATCTCTAGCTCTGAGAATGGATATTCTTTTTTTTTTATTCCAGTTTCACTTTTAAACGCTGCCATTCTCTTCGCTGGATCTTCCTCCGCAACTGTTAACTTTTAAAAGCGCTTATAAGGCACTTTCTCGCTGTCACAGTTCAGCTTTTCTCACAGTTCCTGGCCAGAGTCACAGCCATAAACATTCCTAACATTAATCAGCCGGTTCTCACGAAAAAGCAAACGCCCAGACCGGAAGTTCCTCCCTTCTTCTCCGCTTGTCTTTTAGCCCAGCTCCGACATCTTATTATTTTTGTTTACTTTTAATAAAGTTCTTAAAACGCGTTCCAAAGAAACAGAAATTTCCTCGCTTTATTCCAAATGCATCAAAACAAGTCACCACTACTCGCACAGTCCATTCCCCCCCCTTTATTCTCTCGCTAACGAAGTTAGAGGGTTTACCTCCTCGTCTTTTCCGCTGGGGGGGGGAGCGCTCTTAATTCTTTTTCTTCGCATTTGACAACTCACAGTTTAGCCGATCTTTTCCTTTTTCATTTCATCAGTTGTTCGCTTTATCACTCGGTGACGTCTGGTGGCTCCGCTAAACCCCATACGGGGTTGCTCACGCAGCAAGGTCCATTGGGGCAGGGCATGGCGAGAGTCTCGATTTCCGACCGCTCGGCCGAGAAAGAGACTCCCCCCTAGTGTGCCCTAACGCGCCCCGGATCCAAGCCCCTCTCTTTCTGAGGGGCTCGTTTGGGTCTCCGCTCGCGCGGATTCCCTCCTCCACCGCGGCTGCTAGCGACGGCCGCTGTCTGCTGTATCTCCGCAGGCCACCAGGGGTCACTCTACTGGCTTCGTTGTTGCGCCACACCACCTCGTCTCTGCTGCCAGGATTCCGCCGTTGCTGTTGCCACCATCATCGCTGTTCCTTCGCCACCGCCGCACACCACATTCCTCAGGACGAGGGGGTGCCCCCTACCCTACTGAGGGTAGGTCCCCATTTATCTACTCGCCCTTTAACGGGCTTTTGAACCGCTGGGTGGGCGGGAGCTGGGACGTAGACCGGGAGCTCACTCCAGCCACGGTGGGGCTCGAACAGATGTTCGGCCAGATGTTAAAGCAGGCTGCATTTACAGCTTGCACCACCGCTCCCTTAGTATTGAAATAAACAGATAGATAAATAAATAAATAAATAGTCTGAGAAGGAGGACAACAGAGTAACCTGCTTTACAGCTACCAAAGCTTCTTGACTGTTAGAAAGGGGCAGGTGAAAAAAAATTGCCATTTTAAGATTTGGAGTTTGAAAGCAAGAAGTCTGTTCTCTGCAGCGGTTTGTAGCTGGAGATAATGGAAGACAAAGTGATCTTTTAAAACCGTGCTTTATGACAACAGAAATATTTTGATTAACGTGTTTAAAGTTTCTAGAACGAAAACCAAAAAAGTTATCTTAAAACTGAGCCTTTTCTTCATTGTGCCAGTTCTTTCATCTTCAGGCCAAATTAAACATAATACAGAAAGACATCTTACATTGTTCATTTGATATGAGGGCCTGCTGTGAATTCACTTTATGCAGCCAGGCCTATTTTACATTACTGAGTGTTGTTTAGTTATGAAGTCAAAAACCACAGTAGAAGAGTCAGGTCATCAATGCCTAAATATTTCATTACACTGGGATATGAAATTTAATTTTTATCAGAACATGCAAATGCTAGCTCTCCCCCGAATTGTTTTTAACCCCTCTGATATGAACTTTGAGATTTATGATTTCCTTCAAAAACATTCATTGATTTTTGCCTCTCCTGTTGTGTTGTCACAAAATCACACAATATATGTTATGATTTTATGGTAATTGTTATAGATAGGATAGTACACAGAAGTATTCCAGTGATGTAAGAGGCACATGATGCTAAGGATGACATGGAACATTTCAAAACATATGTCTGTTCAAGCTGTTGTGCTGGTTTTATGCACTGTGAAGTTCGCTCCCCATTTTGAGGAATCCTCAGTCTCCTTCTCTATCTCTGATGCTCCACAATGACTTTTCCCATGCCAACTCCTTATCCCTGTGCCTCTTTAAACTTTTTCCTCACCTCCCCACCCCCGCTATCACTTGAGACTAGACCACCCGGTAGTCCACATCAGAGAACAGGTCTTAGATTCAAAAGAACACCCTAAAGACTCATTTGCCTCCCAGGGTAGGTAAGGCAGGGCCAAGCATGCCTGAGGTAGGGCTACCAAAAAGGTGCTGTGGGGGTGTGCCTGGTGCAATATTCCTTCTGTGAAAAAGCACAAGGGTGTTACTCACTTCCCAGACCTCTCAGAGCCTAGGCGCAGTGGTGTTCAAGGAGATCCAGATTCAAGGAGGATGACGTAAACTGCTTTGTGTCCCCATTGGGGAAAATATAATCTCCTTTACAAAACAAAGGGAGTTTAAGAACCTCTCTGAGATATCAGAGACAGCGTGGCTTAGTGGGTAGAGTGTTTGATTAGGATCTAGGAAGCCCCAACGTTTGTTTGTTTTTAGCCTGCAGGCATCTTTTGAATTCTGGCATGGTGTGGTGAGCATAGCCACAAAATGGCTGCTAAAAAAGGCAGAACCAGTCACAAAAGGCTTCCACAGCTTACCTTCAGTCACACAAGTGAAAAACTTGGTGTTGTGGTGGCAGCTTCTGAGAAAACAACATTTTTTAAAAATCTGCACAGCCAATCAAATCTCCAGTGGCCAATCAGAAACCTTGCTGGGCAAAAAATGCACCTGATCCTACCCACTTTCTCAAAACATTTGGGGGCACGGGGAAAAGTGTTGGCATCGGAGAAGCAACAGAATCTAGTTAATGTAAATACTGCAGAAAGAATTTCCCTAAGGGGAGCTGTGGTGCATTCCTTAGTATTTAGGGTTTATTGAATGTTTTCTCTTGCAGTTCTGCCTACCTCTTGTTATTTCTCTCTCTGTTGTGTGTTAGTATGTGTTATTGCTTGTACTCTGAATGTAGGGGTGCTAGGTCCTACCTGGCAGCTGGTGGGGGGGATCCTGGGTCCGTTCTGGAATCTTCTTCCACGTACACTTTGCACGTGTGGCATGATGATGATGATGATGATGATGATGATGATGATGATGAAGAAGAAGATGATTAATTTGATTTATTCATTGCCCCATCCTAGTTTGTTCTAAGCTCTGGACAATGCATAACAGAGGCATAAACCCATAAAATGAATATACAAAATGTTAAAAATTCAGAATAACAAAAGTAGTAAAAAAAAATTAAAAACCAACATCACCCGGAAGTGACATCATCACGTCACCAAAGCAGGGGGGTGGCACTCTAATTTTTGGGCAAAACTCTATGGTTTGTAGCCAATTTTTTCCATGGAGTTTTGCCCAAAAACAAAAACATAGCCATGCGACATTGGCGATGTGATGATGTCACTTCCAGGTGATGTCATCACATTGCCTTTTGGGCCAGTTGCGGTTGGGATTTCCCCCCCCCACTGGCCAGCTAGCCAGTGAGGTGTGTGTGTGTGTGGGGGAACTGCCCCACAAAAGGCAACTCTATCTAAAAGCCTCTCTGTTACATTAGTGGCTTGCAGTCAGTTATTGTCTTTTTGAAAAATCCTGTTGCAGTAAATTCATTGAAAGCAAACTCCAAAGCATGCATTGGATTATTTCCTGACCTCTGCCAACATTTGGCAGGCACCATGGTGCCCACGAGCTCAACGTTGGGGACCCCTGATCTAGGAGGTCCAGGTTTGAATCCACACTTTGCTAACAGTTGCTGGCTGATATTAAACCATGCACACCTTCTCAGATAGACTTAATTTACAGGGTTTCTATGCAGATAAAATGGTGGAGAGAAGATGTAAGCGACTTTGGGTTTTCACTGGAAAGAAAGGCAGGGTTTGACATTTGTTATAAATCTAATTTTGCCTACAATTTGCCAGGAAAGGATGATGTTGGAAGATGTTGCTTCCTACAGTATTCCTGCAACTCTTTTTTGTCAGAAGGCAGCTAGGACTGTCAACTGTGGATTGGGAAATTCCCTGAGATTTAAGGGTGGAGCCCAGCCTAGGGAGGGCAGGGTTTGGTGAACGAAAGGATGGTAACGGTATAATGCCATAGAGGGCACCATCTAAATGAGCTGTTTTCTCCAGGGTGACTAATCCCTGAAGTCTGGAGATCAGGTATCATTCCAATAGATCTCCAGACTCCACCTGGAGAATGGCAACCCTACACCGAGTTGCTCATTCAGTATTCAAACTAATGTTAAATATTGAGAGTGAAGTGAGAGGGCACACTTCTAGTTATTAATAAAGTATTGCTCTGAAAAGTATTGTGTCAATTTATAATCAATATACATATTTCCTAGGCCATTATTTCCATTTACTAAGAACAGGGATTGTCTGAGGAACACTCTAGTCAAGGGAGGACTCTGAACTAAATTATAGTTTACCCCCTTCGTTTCTACAGATGGTTTAGGTGTTAGAAGTTATATTTCAGAAACACTTCTTTTAGATATTTCAGAAACACTTCTTTTATTGAGTGAATCACATGCTGCAAGTTCAACATTTTGGAATCTAATATTGCCACAAGTACTTAAGCTTCTTATTTATTCCTTATTGTGTACAATTTATCATTAAGTTTTGGCGTTAAATGGAATGGAATTCCCCATTTTGTAGTATATTTTTTTTAGACTTGAGTTGTTAATTTCAGTTCCTGCCTTTTAAACATATTGATGTTGGCAAATCTGCTAAAGACTGTGTTTTGTGATTTTCAATTTCTTTTTCAGATTACCCTCTTACATCTTTTACTCACTGTCTTTCACATATAGGCTTTAGAAGTTGACAATTATACAACATACCTATGTTGTGTTTTTGGTTTACATTTTTAGATCTAATTCTATATGCTTCTCCAGAAGAATATTTTCATCTGATAACATCCAATAATTCAAATCTACCTTCAAAATTTTGATCTATTCTTGTGTTACTCTTAAGTGGCTTATTATCTTCTGTTAGCTTCTTGATTTTATCCTTAGTTTCCTTCTGTGATTGTTGACTCAAATCTAATTTATTTGACTGTTGAACTATGTTCCCCTTACTTTGACTAGTTCTGGTACTAAGATTACAATGGGAAAAAACAATACAAAAGGCAGAAAAACAGGAGGGTGTTTCTATAAAGGGAATGAGGAAAGGAGGGAGAGGGAGGGAGGGAGGGAGGGAGGGAAAGCATGGCTCCCCTTTGCTTCCCCAGCTGCCCTGCCAGGAGCCGCACAATATGTGTGACAGAGCCACATGTGGCTCCTGAGCAGCAGTTTGGCCACCCCATGTCTATTCCAATGTATGGATATACCTTGCTCTTACTGTACTATTTTCTACATGTAGTTCCATTCCTTTTTTGTACTATTTAACATGGATCTTTTCTCATACTTTCTTGGCATTGTTTCTAATGTTGTGATTCTAGCCCTCTTGTGTTGTCTGTTGGATGTCTCCTACTACTGGAGAACATTGTCTGAGACGGTTGTCTCAGAGAGAAAGGTGGCTACAAATAATGTAAATAAATCAAAGAAATGCAAAAGAAAAAGCACCAGCTATAGATCATGATATCATCAACAGTGCAGGAATTTAAAAGTAGAAGACAGTTCAATATCAGCAGGATAAAACATAAAATAAACACTTAAGTGGGCTACAGTCCTGTTTCTTTTATAAAGAAGTATAAAGAAGTATTTTCCTGAACCACTGCACTCTACTACAGTTCTTTTCCCTTTATCAAAGTGCCCTCCTGAACAATTTCATTTGGCACAGTCTGTGGCATCTTAACCACTGAGATCCCCCCCCCCAGCCAAAACACTCCCATGCAATGCAAGTTAACAATACCAGTGGCTGCTGTTATAATAAGGCCTGAAAATGGTTAATTTAAGATGGAGAAAGTATCAGGAAGATTAATGAAATTTCAGTAATATTAATGAAATATTAATAAATTAATGACATATTCACTGCAGGAAAAGAGTAACTTTAAAACAATATAGATACAAAAGCCTTTTGGTGGTCTGCACCAGACAAATGCTTTCCAGTTGTGAATGCTGATATCAAAGAACAGCATCATTTTTATCATGCATTTACATTGTAATGGAAAGACAGGATTTATAACCAGAAAATATATGTGACTGTATTTATGTGTTTGTGTATATAACCAGATGATAAATATTCTACCTTCCTCTCAGTCACATAACGCCATAGTAAACATTTGATTCATTTACCATACCTGTATTTCTTTCTTCCTCATAACCTTCTGAAGAAAAAAGTCACAGTTCCTTTGTTTATAGATGGTTTATAGATGTCACACTAAGCACCACTTCAGAAGAAGTATGAAGGAATCTTTTCTCAGGGTGCCACCACCAGAAAGTCATGCTATTAATTCTACACATGTAATGCACAACCAGTGCAAAGTGGCCAATGTAACAGATGGCTGCAGATTAAAATTCCCCCCACTCAAAAAAGAAAAAGACTGTAATTGGCCACGGTCAGTCCGTTAAATTCCCAACAATCAATTCCTGATGATAAGAGATCCCAGAGTAATTCCTGAAAGCCTTTGACTACCTTGATTATAGCAAACTTGATCTGATACCAGGTACGTCAGATGACTTTTAGGGTCAGCAATATCTGAATGCATGCCTCTAATTTCAATCTGTTTTCTTTGGTCATTTGCTCACTGAAGCCTGCTTTGTTCAGTGGTATTGTTGGATAATTACTTATTATGTGAACAGGCCTTTCATTTGCTGCATGGTTTTTCTTATTACATTTTAATGAAAGTGTTTTCTTTGGGATTGATTACCTGTAGTGCATCATAAATAGCATTTTGTTGTAGCTTTGGAAATCTTAATTGGGCCAGCTTATCAATGTAATACCCTCAGATCAATGTAGAAGGTGTTTTTTTTTTAAAAAAAACAACCTTTAAATTAGAGATTCCTGAATACATTCTGTTCTTTGAAAACCCAGCATATATCTAAAATAATCCTACTTGATGTAGGGGAATTGCTTCTCATTTGCATGCTATAGCAGCCAGAGCTGCAGCTCGCCTTCTTTTAGTGTGTGCTAATTTAAATGGACCAAATGCCTAATGAGATCAATTACACAAGCCTAACACTTGAAAGGATATTCAGCATAGGAATACTTGAACATTTTTATAATTGCTTCCTCATTCCTACAGAGACATTAAGACTTAGCTATTCTCCTCTCATTCTGGAAATAGGGTAGGGTTGCCAGCCTCCAGGTGGGGCCTGGAGATCTGCTTTTACAACTGATCTCCAGCTGACAGAGATCAGCTCCCCTGGAGAAAATGGCTGCTTTGAAGGGTGCACTCTATGGCATTGTACCATGCTGAGGCCCTCCCCTCCCCAAACCCTGTCCGCTCCTGGGTCCACCCTAGGGTTGCCAAGTCCATCTTCCACCCCCAGCAGGGGACTTTGGGGGCGTTCCTGGAGGGGGCGGGGCATCCCCGACGTGATGACGTCACGTTGGGGATGTCTGCCGCCCCCCCCATGCACCGGATCTCTAGAAACTGCAGTTCCCTGGACTTAAAGTAGCTGGCGTTTCCCTTTTCAATGCAGGAGCCGGAGTTTCCCCTTTAAGAGCAGCCGCGTTTCCCTTTTAAGACCGAAGCTGGTAGTCGCGCTTGGGAGGAAACACGGGTTGCACGGGAGAGAGATGGGTGGCTGTAGGTGTTGGGGGTGGGGCTTCCCCCGCTGGCCATCTGGCCAGCGGCGGGTAGAACCCCCCCAAAATGGGGGACCCCTGGCAAACCGGGGGGGTTGGCAACCCTAGTCCACCCCCAAAGTCTCCAGGTATTTTCCAGCCCAGACCTGGCAACCCTAAAATAGGGCCCTTTGTTAGGGGGAGCCAAAGGCTAATTTTACAGGCCTAGGCAATAAACCCAAGCTGTAGCAAGTGACTTCTATCAGTGTCTGAAAAGCCATTCTGTTTGAAAGCTTACGGGACAAAAATTGCTGGTCCTCCAGATTCTGCTAGGCTTATTCTCTCTTGAACTCTCCCAGGGCTTTTCCTAACATGTAGTTTTCTACGAAGTGTCCAGGTGTATCACCTCAGCATAGCATAAATCCTCAGTGCCTTCAGTTTGACTTTTCCATAAGCAGAAGGCTTTACACTTTCCTGCTGCCTGCCTACATTCTTGCATCTGGGAGGAAGGGAAAAATTGCTGTTGGGTGACAGCATTAAATCACTTCTTGGTAAAACCATAGTTTCCAGCAATTCCTGGAATTGGCACAATGTCACTTCTAAGTTTCCCCCAGAAATGACATAATGCATGACAGTGCCCCCATGACCTCCCCAGACACCTAAACATCAGCAGATAGAAGTTTGCTATCAGCATGACATCATCTTTAACCTGGATTGATATCAGTCCTCTCTAGGAATCACCAAAACCTTTATTTATTTATATTTATTAATTAATTTATATCTCACCTTTACCTGTGGTTCAAGGCAGCATATAATAATGGTTTAATACATCCTCAGCTAAAACCAAAAATAAAATAGGAAATAAATAGAAGAAGAAGAAGAGATTGAATTTATACCCCACCCTTCACTACCCAAAGGTGTCTCAGAGCGGCTTACAAACTCCTTTCCCTTCCCCTCCCCGCAACAGACACCCTGTGAGGTAGGTGGGGCTGAGAGAACTCTGACACAAACTGCTCTTTCAGGAACAGCTGTGCCAGAGCTTGTGACTGACCCAAGGTCACATCAGCAGGTGCAAGTGGAGGAGTGGGAAATCAAACCCGGTTCTCCCAGATCAGAGTCTGCGCACTTAACCACTACACCAAACTGGCAGTATAAAATAACATATAGCAATGAAATAAACTCAATTTGTCAACAGGGAGGGAATAACCTGGTAAAAGACTCTTTATGAAAGCAGCTCTTCTTCAACTTGATATACCCTGTGAAACATCGTAAATGTATCTCAATTCTCAACCATTGTTAAAATGACAACTACATAGTTATTCAAAATGCTCTCAGCATGCAAAGAGACTAGTGATTATTTCATGGATTTAGAGTGATATTTGGCCTTGCTGGACTCAGGACCTGGAAATTTTTCTTTCCTTCATTTCTTAAAATGTTTGTTAACATCTGCCTGATGAAGATTCTATAGAACTCCAAACTTCACACAATGTTTTGTGTCAATAAGAAGAACCTGATGGATCAGACCAGTGGTCCATCTAGTCCAACAACCCATCTCCCAACCAGTTCCTCTGGAGGGTCAGCAACAGGGTATAGAGGCTGAAACCTTCCCCTGATATTGCCTCCTGGCTCTGGGATTCGGAGGTTTAGTGCCTCTGAATGTGGAGGTTCCCTGTAGTTATCATGGCTAGTAGCCACTGATAGACCTGTCCTCCATTAATCTTTCCAATCCCCTTTCAAAACTGATTATTCCTGTGGCTATAACTACAATAAATAGTATATAATTTCATTTCTTTTTCTGGATTTTACATGGGCCAATATGGCTGTTCTTTCTTTCTGTTTTACAGATACCTAATTTCACCCAAAACAGAGAGGGGTTTGTCAACAGGGTGGGAATACCCTGGGAAAAGATTGCTTACACAGGGCTATAATGACCCAATTTTAAATAAACTGCCAAACATCACAAATGTATCTTGGCCATTATTAAAATAGACCACCTGTTCTCAGCCTGCAAAGAGAACAGTGATTCTAGCATGGGTTTAGGGTGACATTTGGACCTTGTTGGACTCTGGACCTGGGAAATTTCCTTTTTTCCCTGCTTCATTTTAATTTTTTTTGTAACATCTGCTGGATGAAGGGTTCTATAGAACTTGACAACTTGTAGAATGTTTTGTGTTGTTTGGACTGACCTCAAAAAGTATTGCTACTTTTAACCCTGATTATCTGGCAAGCCTAGATTTGTGGGTTTTACCTTGTCCTGCCTTTGTGTATCTATTAATTTTATTCATAATCCAGCAGGTTCATTTTCTCTATCTCTAACAGATGTGGAACTGAAAAGAAAAAGATTAGAAAAATCCAGGAACTTGATTTTTTGTTGTTGTTACTCTTTTCTTAGGGAAGCAATAATCCATAGGTGAGTGGCCTGCCTAAAGGCAAAGGATATTATCATCTCACTAGATTTTAGCTGCACCAAAACCATATTTTTGTTGACCTTCCATTTAAAATACTGAGTTAGATCTATTTGCCATATCTAATTTCCTCTCTATGCTGTGAAAAAGAGATAAGATGACTTTGTGCTTATAAAAATATATATCCCAAGGCACCAAAAAGACTGATCAGTCTCTTTCTGAATGAAAAACAAAACAAAAACCTTTTATTAGTAATGGTATGTCACATACAAGCAAGAGTTTGACTTCAACTTTTAAAAAGAAATATATAGCTATATTTTTAAATGCTATCCTAGCATGGTCTAGGATTTATACTTCAGCATATGAGAGAATAGGAAATTTATTTCTTAGATTGTAATAAAGGCCAGTTCACACGGTATGTATTAAAGTAAATACACCAGACAAGGAGTTTAGGGTATGTTGGGGTGGTCTCCCCGAACATCTCCCCACATAGAGGAATAAAGTTGTGGCCTGTTTTGCACTAGTTTATTTATTTAAATTGCATTTTTATAACTCACTTTCGGGCTCAATTGGGGAGAAAAACTGCTTAAGATGTGCCCACATGATAGATATAACAAATATAAAAGCAAATTGATTTTTCACTTAGACTTGAAAGGACGATTCTGCTGTTACATTAGAATGTTGACTCTCCTCACCACCACCACTGGTTCCATAACTGTGAAATTCTTTGGCTGCCTGGAAGTAATAGGTGGAATTAAGAATAAGTGGAATCTAAACTTGGTAAATTGGAACCACAAATTTCTACACAACTGTCATTAAGAGGAACCACATTATTTCCAAAAGACTGTGGAAAATAGAAATGATAGTCCATTTTAGACAGCAATAATATTTGCTCTTTTGGTTGCAATTTAATGTGTTGATAATTCCTTCAGACATTTCTGCCTGCATGCAATTTGCAACATCCCCCCAAATGTGTTTAAATATGTCTTCTTTTAGATTTACCTCTCTTGACATGTTAGGCATTCTTGTGTCAGTTATACTGTACTGGAAATTAAATCCCCAGAAACTAGAAGGCAATCTGTGATACAAAATATTGGGGTGAAACATCCTTGCATTAAGGAATCAATTACATGGTTTCATCCCATCATTAAAAAACATATAAAGAATGTTAAAAATTACATGCTCTATCTATCTATTTAGCTATCATCCATCATCTACCATTATCTATCATCTATCTATTTCACAAGAAAACTGGAAAATGGGAGCAGCTTGATCACTGCTTCAGTGGGAGAATCCCTTGTCTGTTGACCGGTGATACAGGAGAGCCACAGGTGCTCCCCCACCCTCCCCCATTGCCTGAGGATGCCCTGACACTTGAACCTCCCAGTGGGAACTCACCCAAGAGGCTGGTGGAGAAGAGGCCGGTGGAGGAGGAGAGGCCAGTGGCGGAGAAGGGATGGCCAGCTGAGGCAGTCAGCAGCAAGACAGAGGAGATAGCCATGGTAAACTGCTCAGTGGCAGCAGGGCCATGGCAGCAGTACAGTAGCTGGGCCCGCCCCAGGAGCCCAGGGTGGTGGCAGGGGAGGTGGCGCTGGCAGGGAAGGAGGCTGCTCCAGCCCAGGGACCATGTGTGTTGAGTATCCTCTGGTGGCAGCAAAGCCGCTCCCAGTAGAAAACAGGCTAGCCCTGGGGGATGCCCAACCCACGTGGTTCTCCTTCCCTGCTGGCACTACCTCCTCCACCCCACCCTAAGGTCCTCGGGGGGGGCCTGGCTGCTGTACTGCTGCCGTGTACCTGCTGCCACGTCATGGCTTGCCACGGCCATCTCCTCCACTATGCCGTTGACCACCACCCCTTCTCCGCTGCTGGCCTCTCCTCCACCACCGGCCTCTGCTCCTCCACCGGCTTTCTGGGTGAGTTCCCGTTGGAAGGTCTAGTTGTCAGGGGCATCCTCCAGTGATGGGGGGAGGGTGGGTGAGTTCCAGACCCAAGACCTATATTGGCTACTTCCGTTAGTATAAGTAGGAAGCCCCTGATTGATGAAAGAAACCTATGTCCATAGTGCATAATTCCTGCACCCTTTTGGAATAACAGCTGTTTTGAAAACATTTACAGTGCAGTCATAAAATCAGCCACCTAACAAGTCAAGAGAGGATCTGATCAGACAGTCAGTTTATTATTACAATCATCGACCAGCACATATCAATTTGAAAGAAAAATTCCCGACAGTATCCTAGCTGGTATGTACCAGAAAAATCTCATAGTAACATAAAAGCTTAAAAGTTATAAAAATGTATAAAGGAAGTAAGTAGAACTACTGTTCAAACCTTTTAAACCATTTAAAAAGTCAGTTTAAAAGAATTTTTTGTTAAAAAGTAGAGATATGGTCTATTTGCCTCGCTTTTTGCATTCCTTATATAACTGGGCGCAGAACCTAGCCACCTGTCTTGTTGTATGATGATTCCTATCTGACAACAGGTATTCTAATTTAATTTTGGTCGATCTACCCAGGAACCTTTCCAGCAGCAGGCTGATTATTTCCTTTTGGCTCGCCATATGGAAAGAGCAATTAAAATATATATGCTCCAGAGAGTCTATTTCAGGCAGGGAACAGGTGCAAAGCCTGAGCATGTAAGGGATCCCTTTGTACTGTCCCTCTATTACTGTGGACAGCAAGGCCATGCTCCTTGCTAGAGAGGATCTGATCATGTTCCAAAGTGGAGAAATCCTCTTGGAGTATTCTGTTCTGCTCCACAGATGTTGAAGACTGATTAAAATCAGTACAGACCCAGCTAAATCAGAGGCTTTTCTATGTACTTGGGGTTCATTTATTGAATATGTCAGAGATCTTCATAGATCAATATCATAGTCTGACAGATGTAAAATGATACAGATTAAAGCTTTGTAATATCTGCCCCTGTTGGATGAAAAATAAAAAGTTACAGCCAGAAATATGGCTCCCATTGAAACCATAGAGAACAGAGAACAGAATAAATAAAATCAACAGGTGCCATAAGTTTAAGAAAGAAAATGAATCAATTAATAAAAGTAAATAAATCCAACCCAAATTGTGGTACATATCCCTACGTATAAAGATATCTGATTATGCAGATTCACTGATCCACACTATGGACCAAATAGCTGTTAAATGCTATCTCTCCTTATATATAATTCCGTTTTGGTCATGGACGCTCTCCAGAAGATTCCACACACTCCCGAATCAGTTGGCCCCCTGGTGTGCCACTCACAGGGCGTCTGTCTCCACTGGCTGCGTTGCTGCCTCCATTGGCATGGTCCCGCCCACAGATAAGCTGCCCAGCATCTCAGCCTTACTCTGCTTGGAGCCAATGGACGGGCCAGATGCTCCAGCATCCGGGGCCCGATCCCAATCGTGCTGCCGTCGCCATCCTCACCCGAGCCCCAGTACAGGTAGCTTCCTGGGCTGTGTGCGACCAGATGATGGACAGCCCAGCCACTCCAACAGGGGGCCCTCTGCCCTATCCTGCCACCGCCATCTTCCTCGCCCGGCTACAGGTAGCTGGGTGGCCTGCAACCAGATGACGGTTGCGCCAGGCACTCCAGCAGGCAGGGGGAGCCTCAGGCTGAGCCCAATCCTGCTGCTGCAGTCGTCCTCGCCTGAGCCCAACTACAGGTCACCGGCTGGGTGGGCCAGCCACTCTGGCGGGCGGGGGGGGGCATCAGGCTGAGCTTGATCCTGCCACTGCCACCACAGTCATCCTCACCTGAGCCTGACTACAGCCAGCCTGCCGGGCTCTGCCTGGATGGGGGCCTGTGCGGTACTTCCATATATTAAGGCAGCTGTATTGAAAGAAGTCTGAGTATGATTTTGAGGGGGGAAATAACACTGTTTCTTAGTTCTTATTTCAAATAGGGTCACTTATATGACTTAGGCTTCATCCATTTCCTCCTTAGGAAAAGGAAACTGTGGAATAATAATGGGATAATGTTATGCCATTCTTCTTTTGAAAGCTTTCTCCTTTTCCCCCATAGTAGACTAGGATATTTGGAAAGCTGAAGAATTCTCATTTTACGTTTCTGTTAGGGTTTTTATCTTTAGCGGGCTTTTATCAAGAAGCCTCTAGTACCCTACATGTTCTCTCTCTCTCTCTCTCTCTCTCTCTCTCTCTCTCTCTCTCTCTCTCTTTACTGTGTGTAATAATCATTCATACCTTCCATACCATTTCTCCCCCACATGCAAAACAATACAAGCATCAGTTGAATAAATAGTTGATACAGCTATAGTCATATACAGTCAAATACCACTGCAGAAGACTTTAAAAAACTGGCCATTGCATCTTTATGCCATTTAAATGTCCAGCTCAGACTGAAGATAGTTGAGCACCTGATCTATTTAGATGTGCCTTAGAGGGGAAATGACTTTTATAGCCTAGAATGTTAATGCCAAATGGCCACAAGAAAAACTTCATTGCTTGTATTTCTGGATATGATTAGATCAGGGCCAACCCCCCATAACAAATTACTTTCTTGTCTTTGAGCATTGAAGTAAGCATTGAAAAGAAAAGTAAGCACTGAAAAGAAAAGGATATCTATTTTTCCTGAACCATTACATGTGGGTAGTTGACTCGTGAAATTACTTGGGGTTTCAGGCATGAGGTGTGTGTGTGTGTGTGTGTGTGTGACACAGGCTATTTACTCAACTATTCACACAATGAACAGGGCAAACAATTCATTTTCACCTGTAAAACCAGTAGCACCTAGCATGTTTAATGCTAGTTTACCCAATATTAAGACATACTTCATTTTTTTAATGTCAGCATGTTTCAGTTATTAAGAAGTTTCTGTATGATTAGAGAAAACAAACTTATTTATTGAAAGAATAAATACAGATTTACAGAGTTTCAGGTGCAAACTTATTATAGGATAGAGGCATGCCAGTGTCCCACGAATTTGCGAAATGGTCGGCATAGGCAGTAAAGAAAGGGGGAATGCAAAAATGGAACGCATTTGTAGATTTCTGTTTGGACAGTGATGGGATGGGAGATGGCCTAAGAGCCCTGTCCATTTGGGACATCAGATTTTAAAAAGGCCTGAAGAGAAGGAAGGTCTTTTTGGAAGAGAAAAATTGGAAGGAAAGCCCACAGGCAGCACCAGTTCTAGACCAAGTGTAAGGAGCTTCTTCCTGCCATTTGTTCAGATTTTCAAGCGTGTGTGTGTGTGTGTGTGTACATACTATGCGGACTTCTTCACAATTTTGTGCATGGATGCTAAAAATTTCAACACAAACACAACTCCCTGATTAACTTACCTTGATCAAACATCCTCAGCAATACATGTGAGGCAAGCTCCTGATCAGGTCACCTAAATTTTTAAATTGAAATTCATCTCAAGTACTGTGCCAGAAAGTTTTACATTTCCACAGGAGCTGTTTGGACTTCATAGTGATGGCAAGAGTATACTTGGGTAATATGTACAAAAATTGTGTTGCATCTTGCAGGAGCTTTTGTGCTTGCACAGACCACAGAGTAAATATTTTCACTCAGCAGAGAAGAGGTATGTGATTGTGATCAGATCATTAAAACGACCTGCTTGTCAGGCACAGAGATCTCCCCCTCAAACATGGAGTTTGGTAACTCCATTAAATAACCCTATGGGGGCTATGCTGACTTCTTGTTGGTCTTGCATGTTCTTCAGTATCTATTGTAATGTGGTTGTAAAATTAGTCACCTAAGATCATAGGAAGAAACCAAGTGATGATGTCAGAAAGGACAGAGACTCCAAAGTACTAGTACATTACAATTTTTTAAAACCCTCAAAGATGTAGTTTTCCTTTTAGTTGTGTGCTATTTAACAATTGAGGGGGGCAATGATGACAGGCAGGGAGAAAGCAGCCTGTAATCATGCAAACAGACCCATCCTAACTGTTCTGATACAAACACCTGATCAAATGAACAGTGATCACAATTGGCAAGGAGAATATGACCAAACTGAAAGATAATGGACAGCCTTCATCCTGTACCTTTAGAAAATGCTCTGGGCCCCTGAAAATTCTGTGTTCATGGGATTATTGCTTAATTCTAGTGACATTTGTAAATAGTAGACAGAAAAGAACAGAAAGAGGGGGATGGCAACATGATGCTTAAGGATTGACCAGATGTGCACTGCCTTTAGGGGTCTTGGGATGCACCATTAAGTGGCATGCCCAGCTCGGTGGCTGTTGGCTGGCTCTCAATACCAGATGCAAGGGAACCACACAGTGGCCATGTGGTCCCCACTGGATTGCCACTCCATGGTTACTCCC
The DNA here is from genome assembly GCF_001447785.1 of Gekko japonicus. Lineage (NCBI taxonomy): Eukaryota > Metazoa > Chordata > Lepidosauria > Squamata > Gekkonidae > Gekko > Gekko japonicus. The sequence continues at coordinate 178,110 of NW_015165879.1, forward strand.
CAGCAGGCTGGGGTGGGGTTCATCAGATGGCAGGTCGCCTGATCCATGCCCATGCTGCACCAATGCTCCTTTGTTTGCATACAAAAAGCTGTGGCCATTTTCTTCCACTAAATTGGTTGTGGGGGGTCTTTCTTCTGCATGCCCACTCCTCATTTGGCCACAGGCCCACAAATCCCAGGAGCCTTTCCTTGGTCATGTTCCACTTTGCTTCTGCAAGACTCCAGTTTCTAACTCAAACCTTCCTAATTCAAGACCCTGAGATATCCCTGACACATAACTGACAGGGTCATCCAAAATCAAAAGAAGCCTTCTTGAGCAAGGTTTATTTTCATTGATTTCAAATCATCAGAAAATAAGGTTATATAAAAGAAAGCATACTGTTTGGGGTATGAAAGACACATCAAGGGAGGTTTGTTAATAATGTTGGTCTTCTAGTGCTTCAAACCAAAGCTAAAATTACTCAGTGATTATCTCAAGTTCATTGCTTTGGTTGAGAGGACATAGCAACATATAATTTTGGAGAAACATTGCAAAGTATATCTGTGCTCAGCAAAATTCAAGTACTCATTAAATGATGGCCATTTTAATAATAGCTGTTCCTTCAGGGACCACACATATGACACCAATAGAGGCTGTTCATGAAAATAATGGGATCACTTTACCTTCTTTGTGCCTCATATTTCTTGGAACTTGGACAATTTTATTAGAGAGAAATGTTAGCCATGTGCCAATATAAGAGGCAGAATATCATTGTCTACACATTTACAATCACAGTGGTCAGATTGGTAGAAACTAAATTTCAGACGCTGGCATGAACTTCTGTTTCTGATTTGCATCCCAAGTATCATAAAATCACTAGCATTTATTCAGATAAAAAAAATAAACATATTGCTTGTATGTGACTGGAAAAAAGTAATTTGAAGCATAATAAAAGATTAGTAATACACTAGAGGGCACTAGAATCCTCAAGATCCAAGTATGCTGAAACTTTGGGAGACTTTCCATTCTGAAAAAAATATTTCCTTTTTATCTTATCTGTTCAATAAAAAGGAAGAAAAAGATCAGGCAATAAAACCAGAACTAATATAAATACAAATGATAAAAGATGGGGCTATATATATTAAAAAACCCTCATGAGTAAACTATAAAGAAACACAGTGTAACTCACAAAACAACGTAGTGTAGTGTACTTTAACAGGGGCATACTTTTATTGTGGAGAATAAAACAAAGTTAAACTCTTGAGTTATTCTTACAAAAAGCTGTCCCACAAACAATGCAGCCAAGTTCCAATGGCATGAATATCACAATGCCTCAATGTATGTTTTAGTCCTCTGTAGGTCCATAGCAAAACTGTTCCAATACAAAAGATTGATTACTTGCTTCTGATAATGGCAATGTCTGGAATAGCTTATTTAAACATATTCATTACTGTTAGTCTTACTAGATCAGCTACAGGAGGTCTTAATCTGCAGAAGGTATTAAACTGTGGTTAGGAATCAAAAAGTTCATTAAAAATGATGTTAGTTCACTGTTACCTCTGTTTTGGAATGAGTGCTACAGCAGTCACGAAGTTGCTGTATTACAAATAAGTGGCAAGAAATCTATTATGTTTTCATCTCAGCATTCATGAAAGTGGCACCAGAAAGCATACTGTTGCCATCTTTCCCTCCATCTTTCCCTCAACAATCATGTCAACTAGATTGGACTGAAAGAGTGACTGGCTTAAAGTCACTTGATGAGTTTAATGGCTGAATAGGAATTTTAATATGGATTTCCTGGCCCAAGTATGCCCCATATAAGCTCCAAGAGAACAAAAGAATAACTAGAGTATATATTGGATGAAGTAGCTATAAGAGATGAAGGATGTGAAAGGAAATGTGAGTTTGAAGTAGGCTCGCCATTTACACAATCCACCGCCCTTGAGAAACTGAGAAGCAGGAGGACAAATGGCTGGAAAATAGCATCCATAGTGGTGCTGTATGAATTTCCCCACATCTGTACGATATTTGCCACAGAGACTAGAGAAAACCAGTAGGAACTTGCAAGTACTTGCAGGAGGCATCTCATTTCCTCCTCTCCCACAAATTCCTATATCCCTTTCCTGAAAGCATCATTGCCTCCCCCCTGAGCTTTTTTAGTGAATGCAATAACATCACAAAGGTCAAGTGCATCAGAGTTGGCATAAGTACAGTACTTCCTATGCTGGTCATATGAAGTAATCAGGAGCACATTCTCTCTCAAAGTGCTTGCAAACTGAGGACAGGGAGAAGAGGATTGTGTTGCATAATCCTTTTTTTAAAAGTGTCAGCTCATCCGTAGGTAGCCAGTTTAAAAGAGATGGTCCATGGTGCAATGTAGTGTAGCCTCCCCCCTCATCAATTCTAAGAGATTTGTAAGGTTTTATCTACAATGTGACTGCAGCCATGAAATTAAAAGACGTCTGCTCCTTGGGAGGAAAGCGATGGCGAACCTAAACAGCATGATAAAAAGTAGAGACATCACCCTGCCAACAAAAGTCAAAGCAATGGTATTCCCAGTAGTCATGTATGGCTGCGAGAGTTGGACTATATGGAAGGCTGAGCACCGAAAAATAGATTCTTTTGAACTATGGTGCTGGAGAAGACTCTTGAGAGTCCCTTGGACTGCAAGAAGATCAAATCAGTCAGTCCTAAAAGAAATCAACCCTGACTGTTCCCTGGAAGGCCAGATAATGAAACTGAAGCTCAAATACTTTGACCACCAAATGAGAAGGGAGCACTCACTGGAGAAGACCCTGATGCTGGGAAAGATTGAAGGTCGAAGAAGACGGGGACGGCAAAGGATGAGATGGTTAGACAGTGTCATAGATGCAAGGAACATGAGATTGAGCAAACTTCAGAGGACGGCGGAAGACAGGAAGGCCTGGCGTGATCTGGTCCATGGGGTCGCGAAAATCTACAATGAATAATGTGGTAGTGAACTGCCAGAGTGCTGAGGACTGTACCACTTCAGACTGCAGGATTTTATTTCAGGACTACATTTCAGGATTACATTTTCCCAAGGTTGTTTACCTAGTAAAGGTAAAGGTTCCCTTGCTTGAAATCCAGTCGAATCCGACTCTAGGGCTGTGGTGCTCATCTCAGTTTCAAAGCCGAAGAGCCAGCGCTGTCCGAAGACATTTCCATGGTCATGTGGCCAGCATGACTAAACACCAAGGCGCACGGAAACCTGTTACCTTCCCACTGAAGTGGTACCTATTTATCTACTTGCAATTTCTTGCTTTCAAACTGCTAGGTTGGCAGGAGCTGGAACTAGAGATGGGAACTCACTCCGTCATGTGGCACACTCAGGTCTTGAACTGCTGAACTACCTACCTTCCACAGCCTGTAGTTCAGCATCTTAACCACTAGAGCCACCGCAGCTCCTGTCTACCTAGTACATTTTTAAAAAATCCCAAACTTTCTCCACAGAGCTCAGGTAGCATATTTAGTTCGCCATCTGTCTTCACAATATGTTTTTTGACAGTAGCTGGCACCCTGGCAGGAGAATTTTGGGCGTGGGGACTGGGGACAAGATTTTCAGTGTCACACCAATAGACCACATGAGACCTCTTACCTCTTTACATGTATCCTTCTCTCCTCTCTTGCCTCTCTGCTCATTGGCTTGAGGGTGGGGGAAGTAAAAATTTTGACCCTTCCTTATATTCCCCGAAAACAATAACTTACAGGTCCCATCTTGCTGCGGGTTTGTGTGTGTGTTTGTGTGCTTGTATGCATGCTCTGCCACAGGAAATCTTGTTAACTCTGCACAGATTGCTGGTACTGCAGAATTATTAATACAGAGTATAGCAACAGTGTGGTCTTCTGTATGTGCTGTCAACCTTTCAGGATTAAAGATTGTATTTGGTATTCTGAAGCAATGAACCATTCTGTAATCAAACTATAGGGCAGAAGATGATTTATGAAACTAATACATGAATAACAGTGCAAATCTTTGATTACTCTTTTACATGACAAAATTTAAGTTCTGAGAAAACTAAAAACAGCAGCAGCAACAGAAATTATTCATCCTAAACCAATCTGGTAAAAAAGAGAAAATCATAGATGAAAGGGGTATGTTGCTGTCAGACTCCTGCAGCAATCAGTTCCCAACAGCTTTAATTCAAAGAAGTAAAGTTTATTGAGAGAGTTGATAGGATGCAGCTATCTTAACCATTTTGCGTTAGAACTGAATACAAGTGTGCAAAACAAGTAGTTATACATGAATCAAGGAGGCCCCCTGATGGAAGAGGTAGTCTATGCCCTGCTCTACACAAGCAGCAAAATATGGTGGCAGACTTATTAGAATGAGCTGTATCACTTTAGACTTTAGGGGAAGGATGATGGGGAATTTCAGATTACCCTTTTTAAGCCGTTATTGTACCGTCTTGGAGTAAACCGGTACAGGGGTGGCCATTTCACACAGCCTTTCCCCTATCGGTAAGGAGCCGTCTCTGAAGCGGTTTGGCATTTCAGACTGCGCCGCTTTGTTTTCCTGCCCTTTTTCGCTCGCACGGGAGATCTCTGTCTTTTTTTTAATGCTCTTTTAAGAGCACTATAGTGCTATAACACAACACCAAAACAGCACAATAGGGACCCCATTGGAATGCCTGGACTCCATTGAGATACATGAGATTGGGGGATTTAAAAATAGGAAGTGGAAGCTTGGGAACACACTTTTTTTTAAACACTAGCTCCTTCCTGGCTTGCAAACAGCATCCTCCTTTTGATGGCCAGCATTTCGGGATGCCATGCCTCCAGGGGGGACCTGGGGATCCCCTGTACTTTCAGCCAGTGTTCCCTCTAAGCTGAGTTAGTGTGAGCTGGCTCACAGTTTTTTAGCCTCCGGCTCACTCGTTTTTGTCTTAGCTCAGGAAGGATGGCTCCAGAGCAAACTAGTTTATTCAGTAGCCAAATAACTTGCTCACAATTCTAATGCAAATAGCTCACAAAGTGGAATTTTTGCTCACTGGACTCCACAGCTTAGAGGGAGCATTGCAGAGTTACAGCTTATCTCCTGCCTACAGATATCAGTTCCCAGACATAAAGGGAATGCTGTGGAAGGAGGACTCCATGGCATTGTACTCCATTGAAATCCCTGCTCTCCCCAGATGGAGTGATCTCAGGTATCTCAGTGGTCCAGGCATTCCAATGGGGTCACTATTGTGCTGTTTTGGTGGTGTGTTATAGCACTCTTAAAAGAATGTTGAAAAAAAGACGAAGATCGCCCATGCGGGTGAAAAAGGGCGGAAAAACCTTGTCATCGGAGGAAGCACTACGGACGGGGGCATTTTATACAGCACCCCATAGTGCTTCAGAAACGGTATAGAAAATTGAAGACCGCTTGGAAGTAGTTTGCAGGTAAAATGGCTCAGGAGCGTTTGTGTCTAAAAGGGTCAATATAGTCCGTTAGGGAACCGTTACTAAAATGGTTCTGTCCGAAATGTCAGTACAGAAACAGTTAGTGAACAGTTCCTGAAACGGAACATATCGGCTGTCTGAATTTCCCCTTTATCTTAGTGCTCTTCCATATAAAAACTTCCCGCATATAAGAAAAATTAGCACACCAGGAGGAAAAGCTCTAGCCTAGCCCTTTACATTCTATGCGGATTTACAGGGAAATATTATTGTGAAGAAAGCTTGAAAGTTTGTGAAGGAAGCTTGAAAGTTGAAATAATAAGCCCCACAAACACCTGCTGTCTGAAGTGGTATATCCCATTCTACCATGCTACCTCCATATTCCCACATAATTCTGCTGCATGTATGGAACAGGCCTATAGTACAGCTGAAAAGATTACATAGCTGTGATTGATTTCCTGTGATGTAATGTTTGTGTGTATATGTCAATTCTAGTCCCTCTCACCATTACCCCTCACTATATTGTATATTTCTTTACACCTATCAGAATATATATTTTGGTCTTTGCTGTTCCTTGCTCAGATTCAGGCCAGCTGGTCAAGTTGTTTTTTTGCAAGAGAGTAGCACTCTAGTTAATAGGCCAATGGGCGGTGCCTATTCTACTACTTCCTTTCTAAACATAGGAGACCCTGACCTGAGAGAGGTTTTCCTTGGGAAATCATCTCTTCCATCTTTGGTGTCTCCTGTGTTTAGAAAGGAAGGCAGTAGGACAGGCAGTGCCCTTTAAATACACTGTTTGCTTTCTAGAGCAATCTAGCCATGGCTGGGGTAAGTTGATATTCACCTTTAGTTTGTCTAATTCATTTCAAACAAATGTCATGTGAAAAACATGTGTGACAATCATAAAAGTTGGCGGAGATGGCAAGTGTGCGCGCGCGATTGACAAAAATGCATTTTGCAGCCGTTCTCATAAGATCCATTTAATTTTTGAATCTTTTCAATAGCAGTAGTAAGGACAAACAAAAAGGTGCTGGAATGCAGAACATACTTCAGAGATATCAGTGGCTGAAGTAATTGCATTCAACAATATGAATGATTTAGGAAGGGAGGTAAACAGTATTAAATTTGCAAACGATGATATATTGGAATTGCACTGAAACAGTAGTATGAGCAGATAAATAATACAATGGCGCATCGAGGGACTGGAAACATGGCAGAAGATTTATCTTTAAATAATGAAAGCAAATAAATTTTGGAGAGAAATCTACAATATGGATTCTCAGTGGGAGGAAAAATATCTGGAAAACTGCAATTGAAAGTGCATTAAAGTGACAGCAGGCATTGATTAGATAGGTATTTCCAATGTGATATTGCTGCACATTAAAACAATGTGTTTCTGCAAAAGCAGCTTGTAAAGCAGCCAGATAATTGTTCTTTTCTATAGCCACAAATCACCAAAACAATTAACCTCATATATAATTCTGCTATTTCAGATCAGAGGCCTGTTTAGCCCTGTGTGTACTTTCTGAAAATGGCCAGTTGCAAAGGCTAATGCGACATCAGCACTGGGGATGCCTAACAGCAGCTGCTGCCAATCATTAGGAAGGCCCACCTCATAGTGGGAGTGGTGCAGCTCACTCCTAAAGTAGAGGTGAGCGATTTTGCATCCACACAATATCAGCAAGGTGTACTCAGGACAGCACTTAAATGATCACAAAATGGCTAGAAGCAGGAAGAAATGGAATTAAAAATTATTTCCAGAAGAAGGTATTGTTCTACCATGTTTCCATAGGACAGGAAGTTCTGGTTGCCTCATTTCTATCTCACCCTTCCTAAAAGGAATTCAAAGTTGCATTGTTGACTGGTATGACTCTCTCTTCTATCAGTTTATTCTCCCAATTACCCTATGGAGTAGGTTAGACTGAAAGAGATTGACTGACTCAGGGTCACCCTGTCAGCTTCTTTGTGTGAATTTCAGTCAAGTTTCCCTGTCCTAACATCTGTAGCTACTAAACCATACAAGCAACATGAAGTCAGGTATGATTTGGGGGTGGATGATGTCTTCTGTACTTCACAACATTTTCTGTCACCTCCCATAGTTGCAAATCCTTTTTCAGTTTCTGTCCATTTCATGTCCTGCATCCTGCTCTGCTCTGCCAAAATCCACACCGTCCCAAAGCTATTTGCATGATTAGAATGCAAGAAAACGCTGCAAAAATTCACTTAGGCCCCGGTCACAAGGGAGGATTTGCCCCGCAAGAGGGACGGATCGGGGGCACATCAAGCGGGCACGATCACACCGCAACATCTGGAAAGTGTCACGCACCCATCCCCGATCCGTCCCTTCAGCCCAAAAATGCACATTTAAAAGGTACTAGCAAAAGAGCCCTACCTTTCAGATGATGTGCGGCAACTCCAGGCGTCTGCTCCGGGAAGCACTGGTAGCCTGTCACAGCCAGCGCCGTTCCTTATCCCGCGCATGCGCACAACCGCACTACTGCCAGTTTGCTGCACAATATGTGATCGGCTGCCGGAGCACAGAGCCGTGGGGGCACATCGGATCATGCTCCCGCAGTTCTTTTTGCTCCGGCTATAATTTGCCTCCCTTCGGCAGCGGATCATCCCGCTCGTATGACCGGGACCTTAGTAAAGAGTCAACTTCTAATGAAACAATACCAAGACATAGATTCTTGTATTTATCTAATCACATTTACCTGCATGCAATCCAATATTATTTATGTGCTGAATGATGGTGTAGGATGGTTTCTAGGGAATCAGAAAACATGCTTGTGTGTACAATGGCTCACAGATGCAGTTGATCTAAATATTAGAGGAACTAGACCCTACAAGTTAATTGTTCCTGTGAGAGTCCTATTACTGGGCTTGTAGAAACCTGAATGGCTATCCTCACAGTTAATCAGCTATGCTCTTCTTGACAGAAATGTGTATTAAGTATAATTGCCACTACCCCCTGCTAACAAATAGGTTTTCCTGGTTACTTAGGGTGCATTGTTAAAACTCCTTCAATTTGTTGCTATTACATGTGCATATGTAATTGATCCAGTTCGCTGCTGCTTTTCATCCTCTGGAGTCCTTTGTACGTAGCTTGAGTAAAGCGTGTAAATATCTGACCATGTCAGAATGGAAATGTTAACAATCTGTCAGCCCTGCTGGAAATGACCGTGCCAGGTGGAAAGCAAGGATGAGTCATCCCACCTGCATCCAATTAAAACTCCAGGTAGGAAAGTGGGTGTCAGGAACAGCACCAAAAAAAAAAAAAAAAAAGGTAACTGAGAAGCAACTTCCTTTTCTGCTCTGAGCTATATGTTGGGTGAAGTTGTTTGAACTTTTTCCTATCCCTAAGTGAGGTAAACTCTCTGGTTGGACCCAGGGATTTCACACCTCTGCAATTAAGTAAGGGTCATGTGGTATGGTTTTTCCTTGGTTAAGGAAACATCTATACAGTCCATGCTTAGGAGTCATACAGGCATGGTGTAGCCAGTTGAAATAAATGGAATAAGTAGTAATTTCTATAAAAATCCATAATCAATTTGTGAGAGGCTAACTTGTTGCCAAGGCACTGTAAACTGCAGCCAAGTTTCCCTATAGAATGCATTAATATACCTCATAATTAAATCAGAAGCTTACCCCTTCTAGTGGAACAAACATTCATCTGAGGTCCCTAGTGGAATCTAAATTTTCTACAGTTGTTGGTTAAGACACAACTTTTTCCTTGGAGCCACAGCAGGCTCTCACTTGCAGACAAAGGAAGAGTCCAAGCTGGTTAGTTGGTCTCATTTCAGTTCAACACACATTCACTAGCAGCATTTTCAGCTGAAGCGTTTTTTAAGCATACCTAGTACTTCACAGGCCATTTGAAGGTTGTGCTTTGCTCTAAGATTAACATGAGGGGCATGACTAGGAATGGGCACAAACCACAAAAATGCAGTTGGGTTCGCTTTGTGGTTCCTGAGCGAACCACGAACCCCAAGAACCCAGTGGGCTCACATACAAAGCAAACTGTGCTTGTGAAGTTCATGCCTGAAACAGCTGAGCAATGGGATCAGCCTGCTCCCCTAGCTCAGTTGTTTGGGCTCAAAACAGCTGAGCCATGGGAGCAGGCTGCCCCCATGGCTCAGCTGTTTAGACTGGAAACAGCTGAGTTGCAGGGGCAGTCTGCTCCCATAGCTCAGGTGTTTAAAGAGGCTTTCTTGGGCAGCTAGTCCCAGGGATAGGGGATTAGTCACACAAGAAGAAGAAGAAGAAGAAATTGGATTTATACCCCGCCCTTCACTTGGAATCTCAGAGCGGCTTACAAACTCCTTTCCCTTCCCCTCCCCACAACAGACACCCTGTGAGGTGGGGGGGGGGGCTGAGAGAACTCTGACACAAACTGCTCTTTTTCAAGGACAGCTGTGCCAGAGCTTGTGACTGACCCAAGGTCACATCAGCAGGTGCAAGTGGAGGAGTGGGGAATCAAACCCGGTTCTCCCAGATTAGAGTCCGCGCACTTAACCACTACACCAAATTGGCACCAAAGACAAAGTGATGCAGTCAGAAGGAAAGGGTCATGTCAGGTGAGTATCACAGTACCCAGCAATTAATAGTCCTGGCTAGGAGAATTTACATTTACCTAGCCAGAGCAGCTAATGATTAGAATAGTAGGATGTATTTTGCCTGCAACCAAAACACTACCTGGGGAAAAGATTTTGGCTCACCACCCAATACCATATATATCAGTTTGGAGTCTCATCTGGATTCCTCACAGCCATTGATTAGCACTATGTATTCTTACTGTCAGAAACCCTCATTTGGAATAGGCCATACTTTCTTTTCTACATCATGGGTTCTCACTCTGGTCTCTAAAAGAGCTGCTATTTGGCTGCACCACCAGGTACTACATTTCTGTCCATACATAATTTCCACCTCATTGGAACTAACCTCCAGTTTATTTGCCATGGTATGCTTTTGCATCTCCAGTTCTTTCTGTCCTGCATTCTGGAATGCCTGCGATCAATGATGTATTTCTTTGTTGCTCTTTCAACATGTACATAAAAAAGAATGCTAATTCCCAGCTCTTGACAAAAGTTATTTAAAAATAATTCAGTTAAACTTTAAAAATGGCAAGGAACATATTCATTTCCCTACCCCCAACCACTTGAAAGAAACCTGTCTACCCAATAGAAATAGGTGCCAGACCAACTGTATCCTGCCAAGAGGAACACTCTCAACTTGGAGGTGTCCCCAGAAGTGGCACAGAGAAGACATTTGGCAACAGCTATTCCCCAGGAGAACTCTGAGTAGAAGTTCGTTCCAGGCTTCCAGCTGTGCATGTAGACTTCATGGCCAAAGCTATCCTAGGCATGTGGAGTATTATTATTTGTGTTTAACAAAGGAGTCAGTTATGCGGTTCCTTTCTTTAAAGTGATAACATATTTGCCAGAGTTGGTTTATGAACTTCAGCAGCTTATAAAGCGTGCCTTCAATCCTGAGTAAACATTATAGTTTCAAAAAAATTACTCTGAAATTTGGACTGTATTCCAATTTAGAGAAGAATACCTCACAACCTCCCTCCTACCTTCTCACTTACCTGATTTAATTTATTTACTTAACAATTCCCAGTATCTGCTCAAGATGACTCACAATAATATTACAAGGAAAAACTATCCATTAGCATAAGAGAAAATGAACAGAAATTGCACTATTGCTAAAAGCAGTATGGTGAAAGTCCAAATAATCCACCTAATGCCAGGATGTTCAATTTTGTGGCAACCCTTCCACAAAAGAGCATTTATTTCAAGGATTTTTTCCTTGAATTCAGATCCGACCCTCCCCATATGTTCTGCACTTCCTTTGAAAAGGGGTTGTGCAGCTGCACTGTCATCTACTTCTATTTTTTGCACATATGAAATAATGTTATAACAGCATAATATTGTAAAGAAAGTCTGGATGTATCATTGGGAACAGCATGGTTGCCACCATTTCAAATGTCCCCTTCTCCTCCTTAGTCACCAACTAAGAAAATGGCCTGCGATTATTGAATTGGATACACCAATTCATAACAGTGTTATTCAGTAATTATGAAGCATGTTAAATGTTACATCATGTACTTCATCAGTGATGGAACCTCCTTTTTTGTGCATATGCAGCAATGTTATAAAATCATAACGTCGTTGTTGTTTTTTTTTTAAAAAAGGCTGGCTGTATCATGGGGGAAAGCATGGTTGCCACCGTTTTAAAAGGTCCCCTGCTCTTCCTTAGTTGCCAACTAAGAACATTGCCGATGAAGATTCCCACAAAATCCTAATGAAAATAGTATTCAGTTTGTGATCATCAAACCGAATACACCAATTCATAACAGTGTTATTCAGTAACTAGGAATAAGGCTCGTTGTGGAAATGAATACAATGAGCTCTAGAAAGAGGCTCTGGGAGAGTGCCCCAGCCTTGGGCACTTAGCATCAATTTCCTGTGGCGACTTCAGCAGGGTATAATGACACAGTCCAGAGTAACTGATCTATGCTACCTGAAGAGGAGTTGTAATTTTGAGTGATCTCCTCCCCTCACCTGGAGATTGGCAACAATGGCTCCCCAGAAGGAAATGGCTGGTTGGGAGGGTGGAGTCTACAGCATTGTACCTGTCTGAGGTCCCAGCCCTCCACAAATCCCACCTTTCCAAGTTCCTCCCTTCAAGTCTCCATGAATTTCCCAACCTGGAGTTGGCAACCCTATCTCCTTCCCAGCCAGTCATCAACCTGCCATTATCTGCCCCTCTGACTTCAGGTTTTCATCTCTTCCCCTCTCCCTGTAGCCTCTACCTAGTAAAAGTACAGTCTTTCTCCAAAGTGGTGACCAAAGCAGGTCCTCTCCCCCTTTAGATTTGCACAACAAATCTTCAAGAGGCTTCAAGAGGGAATTAGATGAGCATATGGAGCAGAGGTCCTTCGGTGGCTATTAGCCACAAGGTATAGATAGGAACTCCGGGGCAAGTAATGTTCTGTATTTTTGGTGCTTGGGGTCAATAGTGTGAGGGCTCCTAGTGTCCTGGCCCCACTGTTGGACCTCCTGATATCACCTTGTATTTTTGGCCACTGTGTGACAGAGTGTTGGACTGGATGGGCCATTGGCCTGATCCAACACTGGCTTCTCTTATGTTCTTATGATGGAGGTGGATTGGAGGGGTATTTCCTCTTGCTCTTGTTTCCAGCATGGCATGTTCTGGGGCTTGGTTTGGCCCTTCCTTTAGTTCAGGGCTTCTGTAGTTGGAATTACAAAGCTGATTTGGCTCTAAGTATTTTGGTTTGCATGAGGATGCAGGTGAATTTGGGGGGGGGGATATTTCCACAAAATCTGCCTCCTTTACTTCTGTTTCCCTTCCTTATACTTCTCCCTTCCTTATACTTCTGTATTAAATGCCTTTAAAAAAATTGTATCAGTCTGGCCATTTTGAAGACATATATAACTCTTGCATATTTTGTTCTTGGTAAATTGGTCAGAGTATTATATATATATATGAGGACTATAGATCAATTAGTGTGTGATTGTCACGCTCCGGGGGTCGCGAACAGGGAACAAACGGCCCCGGGACCACCAGAGAGCCCCCAGCAACCCCGACGGTCCGACTTACGAGGAAACGGCGGGCGCGACCTGCCGCAGAAGAGCACAGGCGACGGCCAGACACCTGACCCAGGCTCGGGACGGGCCCGGTGGAGGGAGAGGTCCCCGCGGAGGAGGAATGGTGGCGCAGTCAGCGGACCCAGCAGCGGACCCGGGACCACGAGCGAGGAGCCGGAAACGGGGAGCGGCGGTGGCGGCGCGGCCCCAGGGCCGCCCAGGCCGCCACCGGTGTGCACACACATGGGAGACGCTTCCCGGGCGTCTTCCCTTTTGATGAGGGGCGGGGCTATGAGACAGGGTGAAGGGGTGGTACCAAAGGGAGGAGGGAGGAAATAAAAGACGGGGAACAAGGAGGACCGGGGAGGAATGACGCGACGTGGACAGGAGAAGAGAGAGAGAGAGGGCAAGCGCAGACGGTCCCAGCGTGTTGACAGAGGGGCGTCAGGGGTGCCTTCAACCCCGTCCCCTGTCATTCTGAGGTCCTCCTCTTCCCTCCTCGTCTTTTCCTCGGACTCCCCGGCCTTCGGGACCATCCCACACCCCTCTTGAAAGGTCAGCCAGGCGGCCCCACAACGGCCACTGGGGGAGCCCGCCCCAGGGCCAAGGAAGAGCCCGACAGTGATAATGTGCTTTACATTGCATATAATAGTACTTAATACTGGCGTTAGTTATAATGGTGTTTAGTACTGTTTAGTACTGCCTTGATTTTTTATGGTCTTGTGCTTAGAACCCCTTAATGCTGCTGCCCTGGTTATTTGCTCACCTTAAGCCTTACACAGGGCCAGTTCATTTGCTCTGGCAGTGGGTGATGCAGGTAGAGTTAGAAGTATGAGCATGGCATGGCAGTACCAAACAGACATTTAATGGCAGGCTCCCTAAGAAGAGCATTGGCCCCCTGAGCAAAAAGTTGTTAGCTACAGGGCTGCTAGCAAACCCTGATCTGAAGCACTGACTGCTACGCCTAGGGGATCCAACCTCCAGGTGGAGCCTGAAGATCGCCAGGTATCACAACTGAACTCCAGACTACAGATCTCTCTCTCCCCATGGAGAAAAATAACTGCTTTGGATGGTGGCTTCTTTAGCATTCTGTTCAGCTGAGGCCTCTCCCCTCCCCAGACGCTGACTTCCTTAGACACAGAATCTCCCTACCTGGAGCTGGCATCCCTAGTCAGGACTGGCCCCAATGAGTTATTTTCCAAAGGCCAAAATAGGTGTGGAAGGGGCCTTTTACTGACAGAACCAAGCTTGGTTGCCTAGCAACAGGCACTGAGGGGAACGTAGGGTTCCCAGCTCTGGTGATTTGGGGGGTGGATCCTGTGGACAGCAACACTGGGAGGTGGGATGGAAAGACCCAGCAGGAATTTCCCAACCTGGAGCTGGCAACCCTAGTCAGGACTGGCCCCAATAAGTTCCTCACAAAGGCATGAAAAGGGTTTTGTTCCTTTGTCTTTTTACTGACAGAACCAAACTTAGTTGCCTACCAACAGCCACTGAGGGAAAAGTTAGTCCCACAGTGGAACCAAGCAGGCAAAGTGAATTCTTCAGGAGAGAGAGCGTATTCTGACAGGGAACAGTGGCTTGAGTGGGTGGGGAAGAGGAGCAGACCCAGCACCCGGCCAATGGTACACAAGTACTCTTGAGTGGTAGCTGACGGGCCAATGGCTGATGGAGTGCACTGTGGGTGGGACTCAGGCAATGCAGCCAGTGGATAGGGACAGCTTCTGAGTAACACATCATGGAGCCAACTGATTTAGGAGCATGTGGAATGTTCAGAAAGTGCCACCCCACTACTCAATTATATATAAGGAAAGATTATGAAGCAGCCAAATGGAAACACTTCACATGTTGAGTTTCCATGATGATCAAATCAATTATATAATTCCATTGTTTTTACATGTTTAAAAGACTGAATTGTCATTGAAAACACACTGGGAGCTATAGGGGAAGAGAAGGGGAAGAGAATGAAGAAACAATATGAGCACAAGGTGACAAAACCTACCCCCCAAAAAAGGAACTTCATGGATGGGTAATTGCATGGAGAAGGCTACATGATACCTCACAGTCCATTTTGTCCCAACATTATAACATTGCTATATTATAATGAAAAAAAAATCATATTGTAACACAATCAACATTATGCTTAAAACATAGCAGATTGTTCAGGGGACAACCTTAGGAGGGTGGGAGGGCAGGAGGTGGGGTGAACACATGACACCAATAAAACAAAGGGGCAGTGGGAAACAAAATTGAAACCTGGGAATCCCTTAATGGAAAACTGCGAGTGCAGGTTGAAAGGGAAAAAATTTGCAGAAAAAGTGGATTCAGAAAACATGCAGTAATGGCATACTAAATTCGGATCTACTCCTGGGGAGGTAAAACTTGTTTAGAAAGTTTCACAAATTTCAATTATTTAAGAACACTGATGCGGAGGTTTGCACTTGTGCAGAAATGGTCTCAGTGATGCCGGTAGCAGAGGAAGAGGTAGCACAAAGGTCTCCCTGTGAGATCTCTCTCCTTGGTGTCCTGGATGGAATTTTGTTCCAGGAGCATCCCAGGGACCCTGACAAGTGTAGTTTTCCCAAACCACCACAATAGCTAGTCAATAGAAAGAGGGCAGTGGGATTGGACAGGGTTCAGCAAATTTTTCAGAGTTTTGTAGGGACTGAACTCAAGGGACAATTCAGATGTTGCGCTGATGTAATTCACAAATAAAATTCTAGAACTCCACTTGAAAAATAAAAAGTATTTTCTGATTATTTTGGAAAAGAGCTCAGTTTACTGAGCCAATTCTGAATTGACCTTGGGGAGTTTATTAGTTTATTTCTTCGTATTTGAATAAGTCTCCTTGTTTTTATTATACATTAGACATGTCAGCAGGGAAACAATTTATCCAGACATACAAATTAGAATTGCAGATTTCCAAGCTGAGGTTTTAGTCGGCATGGAAAGCTCAAATGTAACAGCAATATTAGAACAAACTAACATTCTGGGATTTTTGAGCCAATGCCCACAATAGAAAGGGTTTTTTTTGGGGGGGGGATCATGGTCATAGCTCAGATTTCCAACATGCTGCCAGTGTTAGTCTTTGACTGTTTGTTTAGAGTTCTTTCTTTTATTTACCTGGTATATTTTCCTTTATAGAAACACGCTTGTTTGAGTTCAGGCTGAAATGCTCTTGCAAGTTTAAAAAACGATTTCTCCAGCAGAAAGAATTTCTGGTGGATCTGTAATCACAGCACAGGACATTTGGAACTTCAGCCAACTTCTCTGACAGTCGTTTGATGGCCACATCAGGAAAGAGATGGGGGGGGGGAGTAATCAATTTAAATACCTAGCATTGTAGAAACTTATTTATTTATTTATTTATTTGTTAAGTTGGATTTGCTAGGCTGCCCTTCCCTACTAGTAGGGCTCAGGGCGGCTTACAATGAAATATTATACAAAATTTCAATTTAAAATCTTAAACAAGCCAATAAATATCAATAGATAAAAACAAGATGGTGGGGGGGAAATTCCAGCTCCCTAGCCTCCCTGGTGGGGAGGGGTTATGATGGACGGGGAAGTATATGAGAGTGCCAAAGAGTGCCCCGTCACTGTCCTCAACTCTTTATTTGTGAACAAACAATACTTTTTCTTGCTCCTTTACTAGTAGATCTTCATGAACCACCATGAACTGCCACAAACTGTATCAAAATTTGTGAAAGTTCATGACAGTTCTTCAGTTTGCAAACATTGCTTTGCAGATCATGAACTGGACAAAATTCGTGATGAATTTTAGTTCATCAACCAGTTCATGCACATTCCTACTTGTGGGAGGTTGACTTTGTAAGCAATCACAGGCCTATTATGCATGTGTATTTTCAATCGCTTTCAGTGCACCCACATCAAAGTCATCCTGCCCATTCAACCACCTTCCATAATTCCCCTCCTTCATTGTTGTACAATCACCATTTTTAATCCCCCCCCCCATATTTCTAATTATTTTATTTAGTGGTACGAGACTAGCAATAAAACACTAATCAAGAGTTTAAATCCCCAGGATGCATTTTTTTCTTTTGTGGTGAAAATTTAGCAATAGGACACTAGAGAAATGGGCACCTCTCAGTTGTTCAGTTGTGTAGTTTTTGTAATGCAGGTTTGCTCTACTATTTCCTTGTTAATGAATTTATTAAATACATCTGATAGGACTTAGCCAGTCACACATATGTAATATTGTGAGTTGTTCATTTTGTAGGCATGAATTCATACTATTGTTTATGAACTTTAAAAAAAATTATTTTGCTTTTAATTCCCATAATACAAGTTTATACAAAACATCATAACAAAGGAAGGAATAGCATTTAAACTAATGTATCAAAGATAACCTACAATATGACCAAGTTGGATTGATTTATAATATATCTTTCATCCTATCTTTATAATCCACTTGGGAACGTTCCCACAAACTTAATTCTATGTTCCGAAAATGTATCACTATACACTTCATAAATGTTTTGTTTTTCTTACCCCATTTACCCCAAATTAACTTTTTTACTTGCTATTAATTATTAATTAATATTAATAATTTCTCTACACTTCTAATGTATAATTTTATTATGTAACCATAACGATGAAAAGAAAGCAAGAATTAATGCTCAACACCTAAAATTTTATCTTCTATCTATACTGTTTAGAAACTTTTTATTGAAAAGTGGAGTGGTAATACATGTTCCCTCATATTTTGAGATTGTGTGACTGTTTTCCATTTTTCCCAGTGGCCAATCACACACCAAAGAATTCCCTCATGGCCCTGTTATGGCCAGTCCAGGGTTCTTGAAGTTCAACTATCCAATAGAATCAACTCCAGCTGAGGGCAATAGCTTTGAAGGCATGGAAAGGGTGCATCACACACATTCGTTACAGTCCTTGTGGCACCATTTTACTCATAAGAATCTCATCTGTTGTTTGGTGTAGCTTACGCTGAACAATATGACAATGACCAGCAAAGCAAGTGGAGGAAATGGAGTCTCCTGGAGAGAGCAGGAGAGAATGGATTTCTTCTCCATCTCGGGTGAGCAGAAAGTGCAGGAGGCATTTTGGGGTCTTCTCAACATTTTCAAACTCATTGCCACAGAGATGGCATTGGGGGGGCACAAGTGCTCAGAGGTGGAGTGCCACACAAAATCCAAAGCCCTTCTCCAAAATTACAAGAAGGCGGTGGCACATAATAGTAGATCGGGTTATTCACCAGTGACCTGCCCATACTGTAATTGGCTCCACCACACACACACACACACACACACACACACACACATATATAACAGTTTGAACTTTAACACAATTTTATGGCTCCAACATATTTTTTGAGGGGATGCCAGAATTATGCCAATACGAGTGGCAAGGAACCTCAATCTGCTTAAACATCAAGCATAGCTTTCTGAGTTTCATCAACACATTAAGTTTAAAAGGTGGGAACATACAACCAAGTTTGTAAGATCCTTCTTTATACACAAACCAGGGATCACTCCTTTTTCTAGAAGCTATTTCCCTTCTTAACTGGCTAGGGATGGTTTATGTTGTATTCATAGTGAAATGCCAGCACTCTATAACTGATCTGTAAGAGAAAGTTCTTTATATACAGGATATGGCTTTTTGACAGGTTTGCTTTTTTTTGTGGGGGAGCTAGTTGGAACAAAACTGTCATTAATGCATTAATCTAACGATCCTGGCTAGTGTAATAATTTCAGGTTTTATGTCCCCTTTCCCCATTTGCAAGTGAGAATTAGTTTTATTCTTATCTTGAAACTTGACATTGTTAATACTATTACTGATGAATGTTTATTATTGCAAAGCCCCCCCACTCCCAAGCCCTGCTCCTGGTTCACAAGCTAGTTATCTGATATGTCCCCAACCTATTGTTGAAATGAGAACCAGAGGGGTTTTTTAAGAGCTGTTTTTATTCATAAACAGAAATACAGATATAAATGATTTTTTTATTTATAAAACAGAGGAAATAGAGGTCTGCACACACACCTTCCTCAATGCTGATTTGCCAACATTAAGTTTTCCAGGACCTCCCTAACAGCTTTCCCTTGGGATAAATTATATCGGTCATAGGGATCATAGTCCTCATCTGGCTGGGAGCAAACCATGGTTGATGTAGGGTCACAGCATTGTTCCAGATCATGTTCTTGCTCTTAGTCTTCATTAGCCAATGTATGCTGCTGCTGCTGCTGCTTCTTTTTCTTCTTCCTCTTCCTCTTCCTCCTCCTCCTTCTAGCAGGAAAAGACTCTACAGGAATAGGCTTCCACATGGTGGTCCTCTACTGCTCAAGCCTTCCTCTTATTGCAGCCACAATTTCCATTAAGTTTTGCTTGGTTATGTGAAAATTGTACAGTCACTGCTCATCACCCCAGATTTCAGAAACAAAATTGTTCTGCCAGTCAAAGGTCCTTGGGTACACCCAGTACTGATGGGGAATGGGCACACCAGCTAGGACATACCAATATACCCTGGTATGGTAGGAGAACAGTTGGGTGTCTTCGCATAGCTATGTTTGCCAACAGTGCTCTTTGATTCTGCCTCATGAGACACAGATAAACAGAGCATACATCAAAGTTGTTTCTCATGCAAACAATGAGAAAATGCAGTGCCACCATTTACAGCTCCACAGATTCCATCACTGCTTTCTTGAACCGCAGAAGTGTAGAGTGAAGTGTGATTCTCTGTTTAGGTATAAAAATGGGTGCTTGACAATGAGCAAGTCCAGGGCTCTTTTTGTAGAAAAAGCACAGCAGGAACTCATTAGCATAATAGGCCACACCCCTGACAATACAGATCTGCCCTCACAGAGGAGGGAGAGCTTGTATCTGAATAAACCTTGGTCTTAAAGGTGCCACTGGACTGTTTTGGATTGCTAGCTATGGGAGGGGACATGCAGATCTGCGCAGAAAGGGAGGGAGGGAGGGAGGGAATGTGAAAGACTCTGGAGAGTCACTGCGGGTCAGAGTATACAGTGCTGACTTTCATAGTCCAATGGTCTGACTCAGTATAATAGAGTTTTATGTGTTCCCTGCAAACTAGGAGACTTAACATCATGGTATAGGGTGGACTGTTGTGGTAGAGGTCATGGAGAGCCAAACTATGATTCTTTTCTGCAATACTGTTCTCAAATTGCACATTTTGGCTCTGAAACAAATGAACCCAAATGTCTTCCCAAAAGCTAGCTTGCTGTCCAGCTAGCAAAATACATTGATTAAAGTGCCTATCTCTTTGCTAGATGGTTAATGGCACTGCAATGTGTCACTGGAAGTGACTATCTTGTTCTACCTTGTGACAGAACTGGTCCTGCCGAAATGCAGTAGACCAGACACATTCATCTCCAGGGCCACTCTCACCACCAATATGCAACCCCCCTTTCATTCTGGAGAGCTACTGCCAGGAAACGTACCAATGGGATGTTTGTAAAGACTGGATCTCTGGCCTGCTGCCATCTATAGAACGTAAGGCAAGTTTGACTAACCAGTACCATTGAGTTAAGTGGAACAATTTATCAGGGCCAGGACCCCAAAAACAATGATGCACCTTTGATAATTGTAAAATTACTGAACAATAGAAGAAGAGTATTAGGAAATGCAAAAGACCTCAAATGTACCCTTTTAATAACAGAAACAAACAGGAATTTTCCAGAAATGGGTGATCTCAGATATTCTATCAAAGTTCAAAGGGGACAGGATTTGACTGTACGCACTGTTTTCATTTTCAATATCCACATGTCTATTTGAAATGTACAGTAGTTTGCATTACTGTACAGATGAAGGGTTCTCTTTGTGCCAGTTGGTCCTGTTGTGTAAAAGAGGGAAAGAAAGAGGGCAAAGAGATGGGGGGAGGGAGGGACGCTCTCCTACCCACCCCCATCATGGTGCTGCCACCCCTCCATGACCTACCCTCCCACTCCCCCTGAGAGAAAAAGGGGAGAGGGGTGGCTGCAGGTCATGCGCCTAATCTCCAGCTCCCTGCACTTAAAGTGGCTCCCTTTAAGTGCAGGGAGCTGGTGAAAATGGCCCCGTGTGCTCAATCTCCATGCGGAGATCAGGTATGCAGGACCTCCCAGCTCCCTGCACTTAAAAGGGCTTCCTTTAAGCGCAGGGAGCTGGCAGGAAATGGCCCCATGCACTCGATCTCCACGTAGAGATCAGGCGTGTGGGACCTCCCAGCTCCCTGCACCCAAAGGGCCTCCCTTTAAGTGCTGGGAGCTGGCAGGAAAGGGCTCAGCACACCCGATTTCCAACCGAAGATTGGGTGTGTGGGGCCTTCCAGCGGCCCACCCCCACCCCCCATCAAGCCCCAGCCACACACTCCTGTGGCTTACCATAATTCTTGCTCTGGTGGCCCAATTGAGGACTGCTTAGTCAGGCCACCAGAAGGCTGTTGGCAGCAGGGGGCACGGCCAAGCCAGAACGCAGCTGGAACGCCGTTCCGGTGCACTCCGGCCCAAAAATAGCCCTGAGCAAAACAAAGAATCTTACCACCATGCAGGTGACAAAAATTTAATGAACCAAACAAGCAATCACACATTTTAAATAAGCATGGTAGGGAAAAAATAGAGCCAATCAATATACAGAAGGTACTTCCTGTTAAGTAACAGTAAACAAGCAGTAATGTGCAGATGCCACCAAGGAAACATGTTGTTCACCTATGAATGCAGGTATATCTCAATGGTCTTTAAAGGAAAAGTTTACTTTTTGTTGTTCAGTTGCACAGTCGAGTCCGACTCTTTGTGAGCCCATAGACCACATCACTCCAGGACCTCCTGTCCCCTGCTGTCCTCCGGAGTTTGCCCAACTTTATGTTCATTGCATCAATAGCATTGTCTAACCATCTCATCCTTTGCCATCCCCTTCTTCTGGTACCTTCAATCTTTCCCAGCATCAGGGTCTTCTCCAGTGAGTGCTCCCTTCTCATTTGGTGGTAGTTTAATACTTTCCCTCTATTCCCTTTAGTGCTGATGATTAATTAAACAACTACTGTTCTTTCACCATCCATCCACCAACCCAGTCTGAAGTTGTGCAGTTCATTATCTTCAGTTTGTTCAACTGGTTCAAATTCCTCTTCTTGCTATGGAAATTATTTGTCATGGGGGGAAGCTCATTGGTAGTGGGACAGCGCTCCCGCCAATCATGCCTATGCTTTTATGGTGACCACCCACTTTTCCTTTTGCCCACTGAATTGGGGGGGGGATTTGTGTGTGTATGTCACAGCCTTAGCATTACCAAGCTCATAACTAGCATGGCTGGCTTTTAATAGTGGATCTGTTCCTACTGTTTGCGGTGGCATTTGTTTGGTTGATGGGGAGAACCACTCCCACCAGTACAGGCTTTGCTTTTAGGGTGACCAACCATTTCCTCCTTTGGCCCATTGTAATTTGGCAGGGGGTTCCTGTCACACACGCAAACCCAGGCTTTCCAAGTCCCCACATGCTTCCCATTTGCTGTGCTGGGCTCACATTTTTGATTGTGCAGGTACTTTTTTGAGCCTTTAATGTTGTGGTGTGGGTGAATTGTTTGGGGGGCAACTTGTACCTGTCATTGACAGAGATGTGGGTCAGAGGGAAAGCACACACACTGGAAGACCTAGGTTCCTCAGTGGTGAGCTGTATACTTTGGCACCTCCCAAATTTAGTCCCTAGCACTTCCAGCTTAAAAAAAAGGCCAGGGTTGCCAACTCCCAGGTGGGGCCTGGAGACCTCCTGGAATTACAACTGACTTCCAGGCTACAGATATCAGTTCCCTTCGAGTAAACAGAAGTTTTGGAGGGTGGACTCTACACCATTATATCCAGCTGAGGTCCGTCCCGTCCCTAAATCTTACCTTCTCCAGGCTTCACCTCCCAAAATTCAGAAACTTCCCAACTTGGAGTTGGCAACCCTAGGGATATAACATTACTTAGGATCAATGATGTAAAGGGATCATTTTTTGATTTTTTAAGACCTAATTTGATGCTAGTTTTTAACATCATTCTCTCACTTCTTACGTCTTTGAATCCCACCCCCAACTGTTTTCATGTCTGATTGTGCTACTCCATATCTCCCACTTGGTACACAGCTGAATATTTTATTATGGATTCTTAAAGAACTCTGTTGCTGCATGATTGATTGATTGATTGTTGCATTTGCTTTTTAAATTATCTCACTTGCCATTTTTATGACAGATCTTTCAAGAACCATACTAGCTGAAGATGCAGGAAAGAAAATTACTATAGACAGCTTCTGTGGCCTCTATGTTGCCATGTCCTGAGCTTTGTTGTTCCCTTAGTCCATCATATAGATGCCAGTTTCCATTCTTTGCATTTCAAAAGCTTTGAATAAGGAAGTGCTCCCCCCCAATGATGTTTAACACTCCTTAGAGAAGCTTCTATGACTGATAAGGACCTAAGATTGCTGAATTTGAATGCATTCAAAAGTTCACAAGGAAGGATGGATGTATCAGGGCTTAAGGTATTCTAATTTTACCATAGTTGCTAATGTTCCACACCCACATGTGATTACTGCAGGTGTCCATGGGATGCTTTTAGGCCTGAACAACAAAGCTCAGGACACGGCAACATAGAGGCCACAGAAGCTGTCTATAGTAATTTTCTGAAGAAGCATCCACTTCCCAACCACATTGTCGCTGTACGTCAGTCATGAACGTTAATATTCCCTCCCCCAGCTCAGGAGGGAACACTCAAATATCCAGGGACACTTCTTCCAAAATATATTAAACAAGGTTGTGGACCATTAAGATCTATGCAGAGATAAGAACCAACAAGCATTGAAGCTTCTATGAGGAGTGTTAAAACTCAAAATAAAAATAATAAATTTTAAAAAAGGAGTGTTAAAACTCATTCAGAAAGGCAATGACTTTCACCATAAGGAAACAGTCTCCAGGGAGCGGGGAGATATAGGCCTCGGGAAGCCCTGAGAACAGAAGCTTGTGGCATCAGAACCGGTGTTTGGACCGGGCATCACTGCATGTCACCCTGCAGGGCAGTCCCCAGAGCGTGGGGACGTGTCATTTGGGGTGGTTCAAATATTTTTTTGGGGTGCACCCTGGCCCCAGTGTCTGCCTGTGTGCTTGTCTGGGGGTGATGCATTTTGGAGCAACTGGCACAGGAACCGCGCTTTGGACCAGTGCACAGAATGTGTCCCCTGGAAGGTGAGGGTCTGCTGAAGACGGGGGTGTATGAAGTGTGGGGGTGCAAACCTTAGTTTTTGTGCAGGGGTCACTTCCTTATTCAAATCTGCTTTGAAATACAGGCATCGGGGAAGCCCTGTGAACTGAAGCTCGTGGCATCAGAACCGGTGTTTGGACTGGGCATCACTGCATGTCACCCTGCAGGGCATGGTCCCCAGAGCGTGGGGATGTGTCATTTGGGGTGGTTCAAATATTTTTGGCGGGTGCAGCCTGGCCCCAGTGTCTGCCTGTGTGCTTGTCTGGGGGCAACGCACTTTGGAGCAGCTGGCACCAGAACCGTGCTTTGGAGCAGGATACAGGATATGTCCCCTCGAAGGGGAGAGTCCTGTGAATGTGGGGGTATATGATATGTGGTGGTCCAGACTTTATTTTGGGGTTCAGAACTTTCCAACTCTCCTTAGTGCTTCTGAATGACTGCACGAATAAGTAACGAATAAGGAATGAATAAGGAAGTGCGAATAAGGAACCAACTTCAGCCTCCTAAGGAAACATGGAAAGCACCCCAGCAACTGATGAACAAGGAGGTAAGCATCACATATATAAAATGTGCATGTATGGAAACTTATATTCCTTTAACTGAACTTATTTTACAGCATGATATTTGCATCTCCCCTCCCTAATGAGATCACTAAAGGGACTTGATAGAGAAGCTCCCCCCCCTACCCCCTTATTTTGCATGGTCAGATCTGTGGTGTACACCAAACAGGAAAATGCTTAGGGATCATTCTGAGCAAACTTGCATTGAGGGGGGGGGTCTGTGTACTATGCTAATTTTCCCTGCAAGACTGATACAAGTCACAAAAGGTCTGAATTTGGGATATCCACTTGCAGAGCTGTGTCTAGCAAGATGACTGGCAAATGCTAGAAAACAGAGAAAGCAGAGGAGTGCTTCTGTGCTTAATGAAGTTGTGCACCAGATGCTGCATCAGTGTGCCAGTGATGAAGCTAGTGCCAGGAGATGCCATGAGGAGATTCCTGGAGAGGACAGAAGATGTCATGACGAATTGATGGCCAAACAGAAACACAGATTTAACCTGATGTTGGAGGAAAATAGACTGGAAAGGAGGGCCTTGCAGGACACCATGAAGGAAAACATGGATGTGATTCTTATGGTAGTCAATGCCCTCGAATCTATGGGTGAAACGAAGCTGTCCAGGCAACAGGAAGGACCCTCTCATGGAATAAACCAATTCGGTGAGCCTAAAAACACTGTTCATGAAACAGTGGAAACCACAGTCTACTTGACAGATGTAAATGTTTCAGCATGATCAGTCCATTTTCATTGTCATTTAAACCGAAGAGAGAAAATATTCTACTGTTAACAAAAATAAAAGATGTTCCAACTACTTTTTAAATTTTAATTGGTGATTAACAAATAAATAAATAAGGTGGAGTGGAACCAGCCCAACCCCCATAAGGCAGTTTCCCTGACATGCTGAATTTCACACCTTCGAGTGTTTTAGAGCCACATTGCAATTTTCTCCCTTCTGAAACTGCAACATGGGTCTTTAAGCCTTGAAGCACTGAAATTCTGCCCCACAGGGAAACAATTCAAGCCTAAAATTCAATAATCTCAGGCCATGAAAGAAAAAAAAAATCAATTTTATTTCTGAAATGATATAATTTGGCTGATGTAAACTAAACTGTTCCTTGACCACTACCCATAGAATCTGCTGATTCTTACAATATGCACAGAAAGAGAAAAACAGGATTTCAATGCACTCCTCCTGGGAGAAGGAACAGTGATCTTATGATTAAAGCACTATAGTATAGTTAAGGAAACAAAATGGTATTCTCAGGTCCCACAGATTCCTTGCGTAGCTTCAGAATTACCTTCTTTAACCTTTCTCTGTCTTATTATCTCATCTCTTGGAGTACGAAAAGTAATACCCTATTTTTCACATTGAAAGGTGAACCATTTTAAAGGCTTATTGTACAAATGAGTCTTGAATGTCCTTGGTTAAAGGGCACTATTCTTGGGAAGTCAATGGCTGTTCCCTACAGGAGAATTTAGTTACAGATAGTGGAATAATAGTCTTAACTAAAACCACTTTATCACCTAGGAATACTTCTCTTCTCTCTGAAAAATAAGGGACTGAGTTCATGTGGGGGATGGATCTGGGCACAAATGTGAATTTTACTACTTATTTTGAACTCAAAGCAGAAAAGAAGATAACCCTTTTCCTGCAACCTACATGCAATTATAGAATTAAAATGCAGACTTTACTTCATGTCATTCCATGATATTATTTCATTTCTCTTCATTCATTATTTGTGAAGCTGTTGCCGATGTAACATGAAATTAGTGAATGGCCATAAATCATCTGATGTTGTATATCAATGAAGCTAAGTAGGTGTCCTATGTTCAGTTCCTGGAATGCAAAGAACAGGGAGCCCCATATAAGTTTCTGTGAATTTTGTAATAGTAGAAGAGGATATATATATGTGTAATGTGTAAATAAAAACTCTAGTGAAATGGATAGCCAAATTTCCCAGCCCCTGTATTCCAGCTCCTTCATTCACTTATTGATGATGTATGGAGAGAGACAATCTGATTGGCCTTGCGGCTTCACCTTTATTGATTGACTAGGAAAAAGGCTTGTTGTGGAAATAAATTCGAGCTCTAGAAAAAGGCTCTGGGCGGGTGTCCCGGCCTTGGACACTCAGTGTCAATTTGCTGTGGCAACCTCAGCAGGGTATAATGACACTGAGTCCCCCATTTTCTCCAGAGGAACTGATCTCTGCTACCTAAAGAACAGTTGTAATTTTGAGTGATCTCCATCCCTCACCTGGAGATTGGCAACTATGGTTCCTCAGAAGGGAATGGTTGGTTTGGAGGGTGGAATCTATGGCTTTGTACCTGTTCAAGGTCCCAGGCCTCCTGAAACCTCACCCTCTCCAGGCTCCATCCCTGACATCTCCAGGAATTTCCCACCTGGAGTTGGCAACCCTATCTCCTTCCCAGCCAATTATCAACCTACCTTTATTTTCCCCTCACTCTTCAGCTTTCCACCTCCCACACACCTGCAGCTTCTCCCGTGCTCTGAAGCCCTGACTTCTACGCCACATTGGCTGTCATACGGTGGCCACCTCAGCAGCATATAAGGATACAGAGCCCACCATATTCTCTAGGGGGACTGATCTCTGCCATCTGGAAAGCAGTTGTAATTCTGAATGATCTCCAGCCCTCACCCGGAGATTGGACACATTTTACCTCAGAACAGCAAACTGTTTAGAATGTTAGAGGCAAAAGCCAATCAAGTCGCATATGCAAACGACCTCTGTATTCTGAGGCAGAGGCCAATGAGGCTGCATATGCAAATAACCTCTGTGTTCTGACTGGCTATGGGGGGGAGAGGAACAGCAAAGTGTTTAGAATGTTGGAGACGAGACTCAAGCAATGCAGCCAGTGGATAGGGGCAGATTCTGAGTGGCACACCAGGGTGCCAACCAATTCCGGAGAGTGTGGAATGTTCTAGAGAAGTGCCAATACCATTTGGCTTTTATATACAAGGGAGATAATGGTAGATTGCTGCAGCTCAATGCTGTAGAAGCTCTTTCTATCTCACCCTTTGGTTCAGTGTGCTAATGAAAAAGCCTTACCAATATCCTGGAGTCAGATGCATATGTTTCCAGTCTGGTTAGCATTCTTGGACTTGACTGTGCGACTGAACAACAACAACCCAGTGATCTAGAATTAGGAAACTAATAAAATAAGTGGAAAAGTCAAAAGAATTATTCTACAATCTTGACGCAATGCTTTATAAAGGTATAAATGTATCTTGCAGTGACAAACAGTAATCAACTGGTCAGACATAGGTATCCAAGCATTCTTGAATAATGTAGTCATTTGACCTGCATCTCTCCTACTTCTACCTTTTCCCATTGTTTCACATAACCCCAGGACCTAAGCATTAACTTTATTGTACTGCTGAAATATTTGAGACAAGTCAAGGCTCGACCTTTGTGATAGTGTTTTTTTAAGGCATGCTTAATCTGAGGTACACTTCAGGGAATGTATCTCCTCAGATATCAGATAACCTTCAGCATGCATGCTGAATAGTGGCATGCCAGACAATTTTGCTTGCCACACAGGACTGGTTCTCTGCCCAGGCAACGAAGGTGAGATGTTGGCAATGTTGCTGGGGGTGGCAGCATGTTGTACTTTTTCAAGCCATTGGACCAAAAAATATATATGGTTTTTTTTCTGTTTCAGACATGCTTGGGCCAGCAAAATGTTTTGGGACAACCCTGTTGCGAGTAGCTGACAAACATTACATGTGAGAAACTGGTATTGTTTTTAGGTAGGCAATCTGCTTAAAAATGATGGGATCACAATAAAAAAACCCCTAAAATGTGAGCCAAAATTCTTTCCTCTTACTCTGTTCAGGTTTTTTTTTTGTTTAAAAGAAAGAGATGTATGTTGAGATAATGTACTGATTTTGTGCTTGCATGGTTGACATTCACCAGACTAGGCATTCAAAGGCAGTTTAACAGTGCTGGTAGTGTATGCTGAATGATTTCTGAAGTTGAGTTGAATTTTTTAAAATGGGTGTGCAATTTACAAAACAATACTGGCTCCCAGTTCCAGTAATCAATAATCAATGTGGCTGGGAATTTCCCATTTAGAAAAAAAGTTAGGTATACCCCCAAAGCAGAGTTTGTACCACGTAAATGTGACTTTAGAAGAACAAATGAACACAATTGGAAGGGAAAATCCTTTGAGTGCAAACATATGGAAAGGGGGGAAACTTGTCTCATGAAGAATTTTCAGTGAACAGACTGCAAACTGGCTCTTTGCTCTCCCAGTTGGAAGAAAGAGTCAGACACCAAAGGCTGGATACTTTATTTAACTTTAACATGCTTAACATGTCAAGGGCTAACAACTAACCAGTGACATGGTCAAGGTCCATCTATCACTACTTTCAAACTGAAACAAGAGAAACATCTCTTGCTAATCTGAACGAGCTCATCAAAACAGCTGTCAAGGAGTATGGCTGGCAAGAATATTTCAACAGAACAAAAAGGGGGAAAAAAATCCAGATGATAGATGACTGATTTATTATACAAAATCCCTATGTGTTTCTCCATGAAAGCTTTGTTAGGGGGAATTTATAAAAATATAATTTTGCATTTAATACAGATAATAGAAAGACCCCTTGATAAAAATTGCTCCAGAACTATTAAATGTAGTATTAAAAAGCCAGGATCATAATTAATTTCCAAAAACAGATACATATTGGTCAATATACAATATAAGATTTTTAAAAACTATACATTGGACAAAGCAAGACAATGAAAAATATCATATGTTAAGTAAATACTGATCAGAACATTCACCTAGTGCTGGAACAGTCCATAGCAATGACATTATTTTACAGTGGGGAATAACACAGTGTTTTTTATACATACAGTAATTAGCTGAGCAAGGTCAGAAGTCCCAGATCAGAGTTTAACCCATGAGGTGCCAAAGTACGCAACCTTAAAATCTTCCCTACATATATCTTATTGCAAGAACATCTGATGGCATATACAACTATATCTGAATTGCATGTTGTGAAGTTATTTACAGCATATTCTTTTTTATCAAAGGGACTGATAAAACTTGAGTTAGGTTACAACACCTGCAGTGTCCATAGCTCAAATGGCCTTTGGACAAACCTGCTCCTGGAATGGTTCTTTGTAGGTGCATGAGAACAAAAGTGTTGCTGTAAACTAGTTTGTCTTTTAAATGGGATGTTCTTTTAAAATAAATCGTTGGCTTTTTATCACAAAGCGGAACATCATATAGCATATTCCAATTCTTATATATGCTTTTTTAAAATTGTACAATTATGTGGTTATAAGTCAAACTGACTGTTATACTCT
Organism: Gekko japonicus; assembly: GCF_001447785.1. NCBI lineage: Eukaryota > Metazoa > Chordata > Lepidosauria > Squamata > Gekkonidae > Gekko > Gekko japonicus. The sequence continues at coordinate 208,184 of NW_015165879.1, forward strand.
CATTCTGTGACTTGCTTTTGCTGTTCTACAGTAGTTCCTTTTTTCTGCAAGCTGTGGCCTTATCAAATGCTGTTTTTAAGATATGATCTGGGTAACCTTATTTGTGTTGATAATTACTGGTTTTACTGTTTTTATGTTTTTATGCGTGGGCACTTGTTGCTCTTTGTAAGCTGCCCTGAGCCTGCTTGCGGGGAGGGCGGGATATAAATGCTAAAATAAATAAATAAATAAAATAAATAAATAAACCCCTGGTGGCAAGATTTTGTTTTAGGGTTCTTGCCTCCCTTTGATAATCTTCAATATTGGTACAATTTCCTCTGACTCTCAAGAATTGGCTATATGGCAAACCTTTAAAAGGAGACTTATCTGTAGGGTTTTTGTATATATTTGTCCACATCCTACTGACTTTTTTGTTGATCATGATATCCAGAAAATTAATATGATATTCAGGGTTTTTTTTTTAAACTTGAAGTTATTATCCTGAATGTCAAGCCAGCTATGAAATTCTTGCAGCTGAGCACAACTGCCTTTCTATATTAAGAAAACATCATCAATATATCTCCTGTGTGTGTGTGTGTGTGTGTGTGTGTGTGTTTGTGTGTGTGTGTATATATGGTCTTTTTATAGGGAAGAGTCCCATAGCTTGACTTGGGAACCTACTTTCCCAGGAACTGGATTGGTCCACAATGTAAAGTTTTATTTTCACTGGCTGGTTTAAAGTTAAATGCTGTCAAACTTTGGTGGGGAAAATTCCTTGATTAGGCTAATGTGAAGCAAATCTGCATGGGCACAAAGAGCCTGGGTGGGGCAAAATCATTAACATACTTTAATTAGATTGACATGAGTCAGTTCTGAATTGACACTGAATTTTGGGTGAGTCAAGATAGCTCCTGAAACAGAACGGAGCATAAATTAATGAGCTGAGTGCCATTCTTGATTGAGTAAAAAAAGAAAAAAGAGTAACCAACATTGGTTAATGTAACAGCAGCTTCCTTGGGCTGCTAGGATGTTCCAGTGTTGAAAAATCTTTTGATATTGAGAATGAAGTGAAGTCTTATTGTTATTGAGAACTGTGAGCTGGGGGAGATTGCATTTAATCAGTTTTTGATGCCAGCACACCCTACCTCTTTCTGGGGCTTTCATGGTTATACACAGGTGCCCTTAGGAGAGTCTTCAGGTTTCAGGTCCCCTTAGTCCTTAAATCCAAAATAAGATGGGGACCCCACTAACCAAGGTGGCCTTGGCTGGAGGAGGGGGCAGGGTCTTTACAAGGCTGGCCAGGACACTGCAGCACAGGAGTCTAGTCGTCAGCGGGCAGTTGCAGTGTCCTCCAGTTGTCACCTCATAAGTCACTCATCTCTAAGAAATTGTGCTAACTGTGAATACCATCAATTGGAAACAGTTACCAATACCTCTTAAAAAGCTGTTTAAATTAACACTCTGTTTCCAGGAACATAACCACAGTGTTAAAGGAGGTATTTCTTTATCGACTGTATGCCATGCAGTCAGACTTAGTCAAAAGTACTGAAAGTAAAGGGAGGGGATGAAGCCTCCTAAGCATTATAATAATATTTTATTTATTTATTTATTCAAATTTATACCCCGCCCTCCCCGCAAGCGGGCTCAGGGCGGCTTCCAATAAAAAAATCTTTTTTTTTTTTTACATTTTTATAAAATGAAAATCTTTAAAACATTTACAAAAGGTTTTGGAGAAAAAAAATGTAAACCTTTAATAAGATTCATTTGCCTTCAGAAACTAAAGCTAGTTTTACTGTTAAAGTGTGTGAAAACTTTTTTAAAAATATGTTTGCCAACTTAAGTTAAACAGCCCATAGGACAGTGACCTGGCTCTCATCTTGCAGCAAGTTATGGGGAAAAAAATCTCTGCCTTGGGCTGAGATCTGGAGAACTTTGGCTAATCATAGCAGAAACACTGATTGAGCTAAATGTGCCAATGGTCTGACTCTGTACAAAGCAACATCATGCATTCAAGAGTAGACATAGTATAGCTTTTGGAAATACAGTTTATAGGCTATAATTGAAACAGAAATAATGGGGTTAAGGCTTGCTTCAAGAGCGATGGTATATAAATACTATAATAAAATAAATCCCACAAAATATAAGCAATTTTTTAATTTGTTGCTGTAGATTTTCCGGGTTGTATGGCCATGGTCTTGGCATCATAGGACCTGACGTTTCGCAAGTAGCTGTGACTGGCATCCTCAGAGGTATAACACAGAAAGATGGAGTACTCTCTGTGTCAAGAGTACTCCATCTTTCTGTGTTATACCTCTGAGGATGCCAGTCACAGCTACTGGCGAAACGTCAGGTCCTATGATGCCAAGACCATGGACATACAACTGGAAAATCTACAGCAGCTAATGAACTCCGGCCATGAAAGCCTTCGACAACATATTGAATCTTTTTAATCCTATGTACAAAAATAGCAATTCTCTATTTACCTGTAGAAATAAACCCAGTAACCTGCACAATATTTCTGTTAGTGGGATTAATGCCAGATTTTGATTTTAATCACATCACGTCTTGTGTTTTATTAGCTGTAACTTTCAGTGGCAGTGAAACTGGGGCTCAAACACTGAATAATAATTATCTGTCTCCTTTTATTCTTCTGTGTGTAACAAATATGATTTCCCCCCCATCCACCTCCATTTTCATCTCAATCTTGCTTGAATTAACTGTTGAAGCATATCATTTCACTCAGTACACAACCGGAGAAATATGATCTTTCCCCAATCAATAATAGCTCAGTACTTTATGGCAAATCTAACACATCCATTCTCAATTAGAAAAATTCTTTTTATATCTTCATTTCTTCTGATTTTCTCTGAGGACATGTAGGGGACTTTCATCCAAGCTCTTGCCTAAATTAATCCATTGGCAAGTTGGAATGACCATATCTCGCTTCAGTCTTCTTCATTTCCTAATAAGCAAAGTATGTTTTTCTTCTATTTTTTCTCATTAAGAGTATTCATTTTCATATAACAAATACATGAACAATCACCCTGATCAGGGCCAGCCCGAGGTGTTTCTGCACCTTAGGTGAGGCTTGCTTGTGGTGCCCGTGCCTCCTCAGCACAGATGCCAACCTCCCAGTGGGGCCCATAAACCTCCCAGCTGGCCGCCGCCTTGCCAACCCTCCCCTACCCCAGAGCTCCATTGCCTAGGCTGGATGCCGCCAGCCAGCCTCCAGCAGCTTCCTGACCCTTGCCTGGAGGTAGGTGGGCACCCAGAGGGAAGATGAAGCCTGCACAGGAGACACCGGGTGGGAGACAGAAGAGACTGCAGAGGGCCGCCGAAGCCAGGCTGCAGGAGCCTTCCCAGCTTGCCGGCCGGCTGGTCATCGCAGCCCTCGGTCCCCAGCATGACGTCAGGGAAGGGGAAGGAGGATCCTCTGGTGTGTGTGTTGTGCAGAGTCCCAGGTGCCCCCCGCCTCTCCTTCCCTCCGGGCAGGGCCAGAAGCTGCCGGCCAAGACCTTCTCTCGCACTCTTGGGGACTGCCCGGCCAAGGGCAAAGCAAGGCAGCTTTCCTTTTTTGCAAAATGTGAAGAACAAAAGTGTGGGGGAGGGGGTTCCTTGAGCCCAAATCCGGAACACTGGCTGACAAGAGGCGCTGCCCGACCAAGGCCTTTCAGGTCTCTTGCAGCCCCCTCCTGGCCAGGACAAAACCCACTGCCCCTCCCTCTTGGGGGCAAGGACACTTCTCTCTCGCCCCCCCCATTCAATGCCCGGCTGCCCTCCCGCTCCCCTAGTCGCCGAAGGACAGCTCACTGTCGGCTGCTGTCGCAGGACGCAGGAGTTCACCCTGGCAGACCATGAGGGAGGAGGATCCCCACCCGGCCATTGAGGGGTGCGCTCGCGCACGGGGGGGCTCCTGCGGTCTATGCGGCTTCCAGCCAGCTTCTCCTCCAGAGGTCGGGTGTGGGGGGGCAGCATGCACAGCTATTTCCTTCCGCGTTTCCTGACCACCGACCCTGTGAGGCAGATGAGGAAGACAAGGAGGAGGGAGATGCAAGGCTTCTGGGCAGCGTGGGCAGTCAGTTTGGCACCCTAAGGTCCGGCCCACACTCTAGGCCAGTGGTGGTGAACCTATGGCACGGGTGCGAGAGGTGGCACTCAGAGCCCTCTCTGTGGGCATGTGTGCCATCACCCCAGCCAGGCCCAGACCATCATTAAAGTGTGGAATTCTCTGCCAAATAATTTTAAGTAAATGAAAGCATTTGGGATTGCTTTCCTTACTTTGTTTGGATCATCTTAAGTTAATGTATGAGTTACTTTTTCTAAAGTAAAGCCTCAGTATTCAGGTTAAACTGCTGTGTTGGCACTCTGCGATAAATAAGTGGGTTTTGGTTCGCAGTTTGGGCACCTGGTCTCTAAAAGTTTCGTCATCACTGCTCTAGGCAAATGCCTAGTTTGCCCAGCGGGTGAGCCGGCCCTGACCATGATCTGAAATTTCCTTATGAAGACCGAACACTCCATTGGAGAGAGTAATTCCACTCATACACTTTTTTTGGGGGGTGCATATCTGTTTTATACCCTGAAGTGAATAGAGAAGCCTGTGCATGCAGGAACTCCATATAGGTGCAAAAGTATTTATGGAGCTCTCCACTAGGATACATACCTTCCTGGTTATTTAAAAGCCTTCTTTCACCAGTGCCATATATATAATTAGTAATAATTATATATTAGTAATAATTAGTAATAATTAGTAAAATTTGGTACTATATTTTCCTGTTTCAGTTTGATAATTTTTAATATAAGAATTTATTTTACTTCTCCCTAATAAAATACTGTTACTATAATAAGATTTTCTTTATTAATATGTGCACACCTGCTTTGAGTTTGGTGCATATGTCTGAAGGACTGTTATGTGTTTTGTGCTGTTAAAAATACTATCCACTTGTTTTTAAAGGTGCTTGATTTTTATACCGCAGTTCCTTGCTCATCATAGAAATCTGAACTGGAAATTTTTCAAGAAAAACAGCGCAAAGCAAACTCACAATGGACAAATTTTATTGAACTGAACTAATTGACCTTCCAATGGCTTATGCGGGGGATCCAAGAGCAAAATAGGGTCAAAGGGGATAAGTAAGTCACAATTCACATGGATTATCTATGGGCTTGCATGATCTCTCCCCCACCCCATGCACTATGCTGTGACAGCAGATTCTTTATGCAGAAAGGCTTCAGCCTAGCTACAATATGCTATAATATCTGAAATCGAGCACTTTAACAAAAGGGGGGGGGGAGATTTCTTGTCCACCAGTAGTAAACTGTGCTTTCCGAATCCTATGCTGAAGGCAAGAAATAAGGTTCTTAAAGTTTCTGAATTTCAATTTCACAATAATCCAAACAGTTTTCATTCTCAGTGTGATAAGTGAGGTGTGGAGGGGGTACGGGGAGGAAGTGTGGGAGTCCAAAGAATTCTGACTTACTAATGAATTTTGGTTTGTTCATGATATCTGGCTTTGGTTTTCCTGCACTGAGCAAGGGATTGCACTAAATGACCTGTAAAGCCGCTTCCAACTCTAGGGCATCAGAATGTTGCCAGACAGGTAAAATTGCAGAAAGCTAGTTTGCTCATGCAGGTATGGCTCTGTCTAGTACCATCAGTACCAGGTAGGATTTCCAAAAGTTTTGGAGATTCAGAGGAGATGCCTAGGGAGTGCAGAGTTTGAAGAGGGGGCTCAGTGGAGATGATGATGACATAAAGTCCACCCTCTGAAGCTGCCATTTCCTCCAGGGAACTGATCTCCACATCTGGAGACTAGTTGTAATTCTTGGAGACCTCCAGGCCCTTCCTTGGAAACCCCAGTACTAAAAGCCAATAATTAGGACACAAGCTCTGGATCACTATTCCCTCCTGTAATGGAGGCTTCATCCCATATCCAGCACTGAGTGTTTAAGATGCGATGGAAGCAGTTAATTTTCCTGTGACTTTTTAGAAGAAAAATAGTCTATAGTTAGTGGTGAAAGTGCAACTGTGGAGAAATCACATATGTGTAGAATGTCCAAGGTCAAAATACAGACTTTCCCCTCCTTCTGTATAGTGGGCATAGTGAAGTCTATATTTTGCAAAATATTCTCTGACCTAGTGAACAGAAGGTAAGTACCTAAGCCGTCTATCAATTTCCCCCCTTGTAACAGGTTTCTCCCCTTCCTCAAGTTGTCAAGATCTGTTAAATATTTTCATTACATTAATATTTAGATCATAGTGGACTATACTATTTTGACAAAATCCAAACATCTTGTAGGATAAATAACTTCTCTGGTATTCATCTGGTATGACGAACTGTGCAAGTAAAGTATTTGTGGCCCCAGCTCTCAACAAGGGAGGGAGCGGTCAGCCTGGCATATTCCCCCTTAGCCTAGCATTGAATAACACAGTCATACACAAGATTTGGATAAATGTGGAATAAAATGGCCACAACTTTATTGGTTACAGCTGTAAAAAGCATTGCCACAGCATGAATCCACCTGGATCCCCAGCATTGGCTAGCCTGGTGTCAGTCAATGTACCCATCCCCACCCAGCCAGTTGGCTTGGGTGGGAGAACAATTGGTTACAAAGTTGCCAGAGTTCACACAGATGACGGGCCCTAAGTTGTCTCCCCTGCCATCTGAGCATGAGGGCAACCGCTGGTAGTCCCGGAGCTGGCCATAAAATCCTCACGCCAAGACCCCTTAAGGGGATCCCCATATCTGGGAAAGCAGCACGCAGGCCGATTTCCTAAAATGGATCCAGCCCCATGCTGATACCACCAAAAGTTGTGACAAGTAATAAAGCATCAAATTAACAATAAGGTAGAAGCAACATAATTGACCTAAATAAAACAAGTAAAACATTGCTTCTCCCTCGGGCCCTTGGACAGCTAACTACAATTCACACTAACGTCCCCCCAAGTGCTCCAACTAGGGTGGGATGGGTGGTCAAACTGCTCCAGAGGCCAAACAAAGGAGGCCAGGCAGTATGGTGGACCCCTTCCCCTGAAAGACCCCTCCCCAGACCCACCTCGGTCCCTGCTATAGGTCCTCTGGGTAGGGACCAATTGTTCCCACTGCTCCTGCTGCCCAGCCCACTCCCAGCCACCCCTATGGCTGGAACCACCTCCTCTGAGGCAACCTGTCCCATGGCTGCTTCCATCTGGGTCTCCTCCCTCACTTCCATTTCTCAGGACAATTTTGAATGTGCAGGTGTTTCAAGTGTTTATATTTGTTTTCTTCAGTGTTCTTTCAGGGCAGAATTCTACATGTATACTGCTTACTCCTTCATCTATCCAGTTATATTTATCTCTAGCCTGGTTCAGTTTAGCTCCTTCTTGTCCATACTTTCTCAAGGCATTTAGTGTAGGCCCTGGGACTCTGTCTGAGGTTAAAGGTAATCAACCTGTCCTGTTAATTTTACAGACTTTAGTATTTCTCTTTAGAAGGTTCTTGTTAGAGCAAACATAGGAAATTGTTGTTCAGTCCAGAGGTGTAAAATTGAGGGCCAAAGACAATACTTTAATGAAGACCACACAGTGAGTGAGTCCATGGTTGAGTTGAAATTTCAGTTCTGGATTTTCAGGTGAAAGCTTAGCACACTATCTGCTGAATCACTTGACTGAAATAAGAAATTATAAAGTAAAAGCCAACAGCTTTGGACCAGCTATTCCCTTTATCACCTACCGATTCAATAAAGCAAGTTTCCTGCTTTTATTAAACATTGTTGGAAATATAAATAGCATAAGCAAAAAGACAGAAATTAGCCAAAAAGATTACCTCATCATATCAAAGGCTTTAAAATTAGCTACTATGCAGCTGCTAGATATATTGTAACTTGTGATAAACATGGCAGGCTCATGCAAACTCACACCCAAAGTAATCTGCTCAAGCACATATGGCCGATGACCTTTTGGTGTGATTTTTTCTTCTTTTAACAAAAGAGTATAGATTCAGAAATAACACAATGTTCATAGAAGCACATTTATGTCTGCAGATCTCCTCTTAACCTTTTAGTGAGGAAGGTGGTGGATAACATCCAGAACTTGAGAGAAAGCAGAGTGGAAGCTTCCTCACTTCTCTCACATCTGCCTGCCAAAGCTAAAAGATCCTGTCAGAGTATATTTGTAAGCTGAAGATTCTATCAGGTCTTCATTTTTCCTGAGGTGAAACTACTGTACATGTGAGTACATGAGCATATTAAAAACAAATGTTTGCCTGGGATGTATACAAGGACATACGTGTATATTGTGTGTAAATAAGAGCAATCTCCCAGGGCCCTGGTCATCATAACCATGCAGTGCCTTATTGAGGTTGCTAAACCTATAAGGAACAATATCTAACTTGAGATGTTTTGCAGTTGCTAAGACACACTAAGTGTTTCTAGGAGCTTTGGCTAAAAGTCATCTATAGTTGCATGGCATTGCAGATCCTGGTTGATAATTCTCTTGGCAAGCTGATGTTTAATAGTCCTGGATGATCGGTTGATATTTCAAGAGTCTTCTTATGAAGGCTGACATCACTTTCATACTGAGAGGGCCATCAACACTTGGAGAAGGTGATACATCTTCAGGGGAGGGGCCCCAACAAACAGCTAAAAGCTTTTAATAGATAGAGACAGAGTGAAGTGGCACTTTCTAAGTGGTCTTAGCTGGAGACTGCATTACAGCATTGGCAGACAGCACATGTTGCATTCTGGGAATGATGTTCAGCTGAGTATCTGCTTGGAAGATAGCATTTGCCCTACTTGTATATCTATGATATGGCAAAAGGTCCATTGTTCTTTCATCTAAAGAACCCTAAACCATATGGCATTGCAATTGGACTTCCTACTGCTTGGATAGGTAGATGTGTAGCAGTAAGTAAGATCAAGTGAATTTCCAGGGCATTAGTTAACTACAACTCAAAATTTACAGAATATGTTCCAATAATATCACTTTAAGATTAATAAATTATACACACAATACACACAATATAGATAAATTCAGGCTGTGGTCACACGGACCTCTTACCGCGCTAGTTTTCCCGCAGTTCTTCTATCCACAACATTTTATATCACTTGGAGGTGGTCAGACGGTCCCTCTGTCTTCCGCTTCACTCGCGCGAAATACTAATCACACAGTGTGCCGTCCCCGCGGCAGCACAGGTTTTTTTTCTTTAAAAACCTGCACATGCGCTTGGGCATACATACAAACTAAGAAGACCAAAATAAAAGCTAGCACCTGTTTGCACATGCGCATAACTTAAACCAGAAACACAAAAATAAGGGGGGGAGGGTAGCGCGGTTACGGCAGATTGCTGTCCAGATACCAAAACCGCGGATACAAAGTGCGAGATATCGGAAAAAACCTGTTCCAACGGGTATCAGAAAACGCGGATAAAAAGAGCGGAAACCACGGGACTCAGCCCGCTTCGGTGCAGGAGGCGAGTTTGCCAATATGAACAAGAAACTTTAATGCACGAGGGATCAGCAGCGAAGCCCGCACTAAATGTCCATGTGACCTGACCCTCAGTTTGTGAGGCATAAACTTGATTCAGCACCAGCATAAGTAGAACATTTATTTTGGTCTTGTTCGTTAGGTGGAATGGAATAAAGGAGAAGTGGAATGGATGGGAAATTGATGGCCTTTGATGTGGACATGGAGAAGCAGAGATTTGGGCTGGGAACACAGAGAGAGGTGGATGGAAAAGGAGTATCAAAAAATCCCTTATCCATGCAGTAGAAATGGCCTTTTAAAGCTACATTTCTTATATCTGGTTAACTCACTTGACCAGTGGTATCTTTTTTAAATCCCCAAGCATTCCATTCTCAAACTGCCTGGTGGATTTTGGGTGGAGCTTAATTTCCTGTGGGGGAATGGAATTCCATCCTACATGAGTAGTTAGATGTGTGTATCTTCAGTCACAAAGGCCAAGTAAGCTCACATCTCTCCACATTTGCATGAGATTCAAAAACCTTATTTGCCAACTCATTTCTTTGGGTAAAGAGGCCTTTATATCATCTATCATGTTTAAACAGAACTTCCATGTTCAGGGGCAAGATGCCACTGAATACCAATGACTGGGAGACAGCAACTGGGGAAGAGCTGTTGACTGCCATCCTTGTCAATTTCCTAGCATATATGGTAGTTCACAATGGGAAAGGAGATTAGATGGATTTTTAGTCTGATCCCTCAGGATTCTTCTTATGTGTATATATAAAATTTGTATTTTAATGAACATTTGTCACCAGTGAATTACTGTGGTTTAGTTTCCCCCCTGAAGTATAGAACTGTCAATAAAACCCTATTCAAGTGTGGTATCTTGAACTCAAAGAAAATGAAAATGGGGTAGGAAAATACACTAGGGAAGGGGAAAGCTAAAAAAGGTAGCCACAAATGAGCAAGCAGAAAGCATTGCATAACACTTGGAAAATGAGTTTAGCCTTTTACAAGATCTGGCCTCCTAATACACATTGTTCGGCAGAGAATACAATGCATGGCTCCTAATGAGCTTTTAATGTTATCTTTGTCAGCTGAAGCCTTTCCTCCTTTACACAGAAGCAATGGCAAAGCAATTTGCTTTGTGGAATAAAAAGGAATCAGGAGAACCCAGCCGCAGAAATCCAATTTCTTTTGCAGACAGCCCCAGCGCTGTATGCCTTCCATTTTAATGACTGACAGATTCTATTTCTTCTGCTTTGGTATCACTGAGGGAACTAACTTATTTTGCTTTGGAAGAACTGTTAAAAGGATGTTTGTTTTTTTAAAAAAGATCAGTGTTTTTCAGGTTGCGCCATGCTAATAATAGAGACAAACACTTAATCGTCTGCCCATGTTAATTGAGATCAAATATGATTACTGGCATCATCCATGTGACATTGATGCAAGTTAGCAAGTGGATAAATTCTGCCTGTTGATCCATCATCTTCTACTGGAACCATCCTATTGATCAGTCAAGTGTGAGTTTATTGTACACTGCTGGAAAGTAAAATGCCCTTTCGATTAAAACTGATTTCATAGCTTTATGTTCCAGTTTTCCTCTCATTTTAGTTTTATCAAATAAAGATTCCACTCCTTCTTCCTTTTTCTTATTATACATGTTTGGCAAGGGCCAAAGTTCCCTTTTTAGTAGCATGAATTTTTTTAAATTATTATTGTTTATTAGTGTCATTGAGAGGTGCAGTAATTCAAAAGGAAAGGCTAAAAATTCAAGGCATGTTGTGACTAAGGGTGACATAATAAAGGAAGCTAAGAGATAGGAGAACAGCCAAGGGTTTTATGACAGAAATAGAAAAGAAAGAGCAGTTCTTTGCAATTTGGAGAGAAAAAGGCAATGCAGTTTGGCTGCAGGCTGGATCTGGGACAGGGTGCAGGCTCTAAAATGGGAAGCTCCATGGTTCATGTTTGGGATGGTTATGATATGAGGGGGAATACATAACTTGCACACAAACAATTATTCAGGGGCCTGGGGCAAAAGTCAAGGATACCTCCCCCTTTATTCCCACCCAACTGACTCTGAAAGAAGTCTGCCTGGAGTAAAATATTAGAAGCCTCAACTCTGGTATGGACTGGGGAGGGAGAAAATGGAGGGGGGGGAGAATCAGCACTTTATAGCCCCCCCTAAAGATGGATCAGGGTGGGTTCTACATACTTCAGCATATATTTCTGACAGCAGCCAGCTGAGTCCCCTGAATGCTCACAAGCAGGGCATGAAGCAATAGTCTTCTCTAGGTGCTCATCCTGAGCATCAGATATTTACAGATATACAGCCTCAAGACTCAGAGGCTTCATTTAGCCAACATAACTAAACCACTGATAAATCTATCTTTCACAATTCTTGCCCAAACTTTTAAAAACCTATTAAAGTATGCAATCATTGCTGCATCTTATAGAAATGACTTCCACATTTAGTTATGTGCTGTGTGTACTAGGACCTCCTTTTGTCAGTTCCAAACCTACTACCAACAAATTTTATTTGGGTAACCTCTAGGATGATGCAATCCACACTATTCAGGTTGAAAACACATCAAAGATGCAAATAAATAAATAAATCGTTCAATTTATTAATCGCTCAATCCTGCAGAGCTTGCTGGCTCTGAGCGATTTACAGTTACTCCATTACACACGGGACTAACAATGATTCAAGGGGTAAGGGAGGACAACATATAATCTTTTAAATCACACATGTTCGCAGCCGACAGGGAGTTTTGTTCAACTGTAAGGTCAGACGTGTTCCAACGGCCACATGACCACGGAAACATCTTCAGACAGCGCTGGCTCTTCGGCTTTGAAACGGAGATGAGCACCGCAACCCTAGAGTCGGATTCAACTGGCTTTCGAGCAAGGGAACCTTTAACTTTACTTAAGCATTGATATCAAAGACATGTTTTGCTGTAAATTGACTATGTTATTGATGTTGTGGAACTATGTTAAATGTTAAATAAAAACCTTTAAAAAAGGAAATGTAATGGAAGCAACACTCATAGATAGAAAAGAGAGTTACAAAGATAAATAGGGCATGTATTAAAAGGCTGCAAATGTTGAGGCATGTTAAACTTTAGATATTAGCTAGTAAGTAAATTGAATTAGTGTGGTTAGGCTTAAGCCTTTGGCCAGTAAAGCCGTACCATTGAAGGAAGAAAGGCAGCTAGAAAATAAAAACAGATAAAGAAAGGAAACTATTCTCCTTGAACATTTTTTTCTGTAAAAATTGCATGAATGTAGCATTTTTCATATTCATCCTTCCATGGGTATTCTCCCAAGGGACAAAGCACTGGTCACATTGGATTTCATGCAAACAAGCTGTTTGCATATGAATATGAGACCTACTATTGAATATGGTTGTGTAGGCTAATATAATTATTTGGGGAGGGTGGAAACAGAAATGGCTTATCAAACATGCATCCCTTAATATTACAGATGCAATCTAGCAAATTTGGTAGAATTGTTTTATGAAGTCTGTAGCAGGTGAAAACAAGGTATCTTGACTTTTACTATGGAACAAAATTGCTATTAATTGAGCAACCTTGACAAAGTGTCATGCTGAACATGAGCCAATGTAGCCCTGTTTTTATGTTCCTGCTCATTATTTTCTTTTGGGTTTCTCCCTTGGTCTCCAGAGTTGACAATTTCCTAGGCTCCTACTTTAGCTGTAACAAATATTCTCTGTGGGTTGCAGGCAGCCTCTATTTGATATCTCAGTATGGCTTCTCTCTGGTTTTGTTCCTACTGTTGGCGTTCACAGTTTGGGATCTTGAAGTCTCAGCTTTTTTCTTTCTTTCAGCTGATTGCTACTGATTTACCCTGATAAGCTCTTGTTAGGTGTGTGCTTGTGTGTGTGTGTGTGTGTGTGTATTTGAGTGCTCAGCACTGTAAACGTCTTAGCAAACCATTCATCTTAGTTCTTATTTTATTATTCACCTTCTTTTTAAATAATCACTTATAGATGTTTTGGGGGAGGGGGCGGACACCCACATATAGCATTCATTTGTATGGGATAAAGGAATCCAATTTGGAAGTCATTGAAAATGCTATGAATGTACAGCCGAAGGTTTAGTCGTGCCGTTTTAAGCTCATCTCTTGCTGTGACACAGCATGCAACTCACTGATGTGTGGTAGGGGCTCCTTCCACTTCCTTTGTGCCACAAATTCCTATTAGTAATTCTGTCTGGAATGAAAATCATGCAGGTTTCAGTCTTCAGCTTCTGTTCAGAGAGTATTATGTTGTCATTCAGCTATATATATTTCATAGGCATGCAAAGATTCACTGCAACCCTGCAGTCTAATATTTTTGAGGTTCTTTTGAATAAAATGTGAGACTTCTTTTCTCTTTACAGTCCCCTTCTGCTGCCAAGATACAGCCTGTCAGAAGCAGCAAAGATAGAGCCATGGTAGGAAGGAGCATCTCCTCTAAACCAATGCCTGGACCACTGAACATCCTTCATGTCACCTGCCTAGCTTTAAGGGTGCTTGAGTTTTGGTCTGGCAGAGGCAGCTAATCTCTATTAAAGAAGCCATTTGAGGATGCATTTCAGTTTTTATTTTCTCCAGCCATAATGGATGAGAAGATCATTGCAAAAGGAACCGCATATGTATGTGTTGATAAGTATGATTAAAGACACAATGTGGAAGACCTGAAATCATGATCTGAACATGCCTAATTAGTCATAGTCTTGATTATAGTTTTGTGTGATACATAAATGTGGATGCCCTTTCTTAATTTTGGCTTGTTCCCTGATGCTGCCTTTAGAACAAACAAGGATCCCTGCTAGGGTCTCTACAGAGAGGCAGGGAAAATAGTGCAAACATCATCTGCTCAGACAAAACAGGATTAGAATTATTATTTATAAGATAAATTCTGGGTTGTTTTTTTTGCAAACTATTTAAAATAAACCATGTTTTACATGAGCTGAACCAAGCCAGTAAGTCATTTTTACCAACACTAGTTTGGTATTTACTAAGAGGAAAATAACTCAAGTTACACAACAAACAGGAGACCTGATTTCATTAGCATTTACAAAATGTAAATGTTAGTTTCATTGTGGTTACCAGATTACATATGTATTCTGGTTTTGACAGGCTTTTCTGTTCTTTTCTGTAGCTGCTAAATAACAGTCTTCTAAGACTCATCTCTACCCACAACACACACAAAATTGATCAATGCATCAAAACACTTTCTGCTTTTTTGGATGCACACTTTATCATGGTCTTTGAGCCCAATCCTTAGATATATTCAGCTGAGGATGCTCAAACACCCACAGTTTTGGTTCATAATTTGCTTGCTGGTCGCAATGCAGGAGACGATGTTTTGCCAAACAGTTCAGCTGTTCAGGAGTAGTTCAAACCTGTCCATTGAGTTCAAACAATACAGTTCAGCAGTTTCCTGGTACCACTTTCATAGGACAGCCCCTTACCAAATTATGAAAGTATCAAATCAATTTTATTTTATAGTTGTCATGAGTAGCATAGTTTTCACAGTGAATGCAATAGAACTGGGCTTGCAGTTCCATAATTTAGCAATGCAAGACCTGTAACATTTCAGTTTAATTCAACAAAATACTTAAGCTTATTCCTGATTTTAACTATATACAGTTATGCTATTCTGAACTTAAATACATGCTCAGACATATTCCTCATAAAACTATTTTTCTCAGCATCCTGAAAAATCAGTCCATTAAACACTCTCTCTCTCTCTCCCTCCCTTCCTCCCTCCCTCCCTGTGGGTAGGATGGGTTTTGTCTATAGATCTTCCAGACTGTTTCAGTCCAAGCTGTGTGCTCATGTTTGTCCACATGCACAGGGATACACACCAGACATCTAGTGTCTTTTTTACTTAAGGATTTTCGCATGCTAGGAACATGCAATGATAATGCAATTGTTGTGTAGGACTATATAATACCTGATGCTTTCCTCTTCCTGACTCTAATCCTTAACTTGAGGGGGGTAATGAAGAGGCAATTGCAGCCCATGCCCAAGTGACCTCAAGACTAGACTATTGCAGTACACTTTAAATGGCTCTACATTTGAATTCAATTCAGAGGCTCTGATTGGTATGGAATGCTGATGGTCCGTCGCTATCAGGAGCTAGACAAAGTATGCATATTTCAACCATTCTACAATCACACCATTGGTTACCTATCAATCATCTGGTTCAATTAAAGGTAATCAGATACATGGTATTGGACCCACATATCTGCAGGATTGCTTCTTTTGTTATGCTCCAATGTGACAGCTTCTAAGCAAAACCTTCTGAGAGTGCTGCTATGCAAATGGGGCCCAGAGGAATGATAGTTGCCTGAACATGTGCATTCTCTGTCATGGCCTTTTCCTTTGTGGAAGGGCCTGCCTGATGAGGCTAGGAAGGCTCTCAAACTTCTACTGCAGGGATGTTTCACTGGGGTCTAGAAGCTTTTCTGAGGTATTCTTAAAGTGGGTAGGATTCCAGCTTTCCTCCTATTGCACTGCCTCATTCTTCTTCTTTCTATATTAGATATACTGTGTTTGATTCCCAAATGGTAGATAGACATAATGTCTCTCAGGAAATTCCTTTTTTCCTGACATTGAGAACTTTCATCCACAGCATTTTTCAAAATTCCCTTGCCCTCAGTCTTTTCAGTCTCATGCCCTTCATACCTTACATCATCATATTATGTTTTTAGTTAATTTTCCAGATTACCTCATCTATACATATAGCACCACACTGACTTCATTTTAAGTTTTCACACTTTTTTGTGCCATTGAGAAAAAGATTTTCTAAAGATGAAGTTAAATGAACAGAATATGTGTGTGTGTGTGTGTGTGTGTGTGTGTATATATATGTGTGTGTATGTATACATATATGTGTGTATGTAATTTGATGATGGAAGTTTCCATTAAAATGACATTACTTTTGTTATTCAGCTGCTTACAGAAGCTAGAAATATGTTGTTTAAATAAATCAAAGATTCTTAGAAGCCTGAGGAACAGCCACAGCTCAGCAGAAAAGCACATGCAGGCCATATGATATTCAGTCGCTGGCCTTTCCATTTAAAGGCTGTTAAGCTGTAAGCTAGCTTCATTTGTTCATATGAACCATGAGCTGCGCTGGTGCTCAGGTTCAATGTACTGATTTACAGAGCATTCAGGGCTTCAGTGCCTTCATATACATAATCATATTCCAACTTTATGTTCTCCAGCTCTCTTTGTGTGGTCACAGAGACACCTTCACTCAGACTGAAGAGGCTGCAACCACAGTGGTTAATTTCTCACATAGACCTTAATGATTGTAAAAAACAGTGGGTTCTATAGAAGTTTTCTGATAGCAGTGGTGGTTTTTCACTAATGGGCTCCTTGCCTCCTTGTGCCAGAGGAAAACAGTACTGAAAAATGTTCTGTGAGACCCAACCCAAGGTGTTCATGGCTTAGGTAACATCCAGAGGTGCATGCTTAAGTACCTAATACTCTTGTCCCTCCTTTCTTGCCACAAGGTAATATTCACCCTCAAATGTGTGGCAAGACAGAACCTTATACTAACCCAAGTTGTGAGCTACTTGATGCCATCAGTTTAGCATGTTAGAAACGCTAGAAATTGGAATGATTTAAAATGATCTTCTCATGTCAGCATCCCATGGAACTAACCTCAAAATAATTGCATAAAGTTTTGTTTCTCAGCATAAGTTACAAGGGTAATATCTTGATAAGAAGGGAATGACTTTCTGAATTCCTTTATGCCTTTCAAATATATAGGCTCCCAATAATTCAGGCTGTGTACAGAACAAGCAAATCTTACATGGAACAGCTTTACATCTTGTAACACACCAGATGTATGCATGTTTCACTTTCCCAGGTGCAAATCTGGTCATTTCCTTTTGTCACACCAAAGGAGGAAGTGAATTTCTCCAAGCTGTACCAGAACAGAAAGCTGCACTATTTTGCAGCGGCCCAACTTAAATTAAAAGCAGCCAACCTTTTTTTCTTTACCCTGAGTTAGGTTTAATTACTGACAATCTTTTTACATATGTAGCCTCCAGCTATTATACTATAGAATGCGTTTTTGCTAAGTAAATAAAGGATAGGAAGAATGGTTAATTATCCACGATGTTACAATTTCATGGTATAATTGTCAGTAGTATAAATTCCAACTCAGCACATTTGAAACCTAAAAACAGAATCTACATCCTGACTAGATGAATCTATCCACATGATGAGTAACAACCTTCAGGGATAAATTGTACTTATTTTTAAAAGAAAAATAACATACCTCTTGGGATTTTGGTTTTTTAAAAAAAGCCTTATGGAATGGAAATGTAGCTGCCTCATCCTTAGGAATGGCAAACAGAAAAATATCATTGGATAAGATGGACGTAATGGAAAAAAACCCTACACCATTCACCAACTAATTGTGCATTTGGACAGCATGTCTGTTATTGTTTTATTTCTGACCAGTAGTGGGAATGGAGTGGAACAGTGGGTTAGAAGGCATTTCTGTTATGGGTTTCCTGTCTGACCATGGGACTTTAGTGTAAAAAAAAGCCAAGCTGATAAAAGGGGAGTGATGGTCCAGTACACAACATCATATCATAGTTGTCTATCAGCCAAAGAGCTGGAAACAAATGATGCAATCATGAATCAGTCTTAAATTCTAATCAAGGATTTTCGTGGTAACTTGTTTATTTAGCTGCTGGAACAACAACCACTGTTTGTACTGCCACAGCAGAAGTTAATTCACCTTATCAGGGTTCGAGAGAAATTCAGTGATTACACGTATTATTGAAGTTTGCATGCACAATTCCAAAACAATGTTGGGAACCAATCACAAGGACCCAAATCTGAAATGCAGATCAGGGACCACATGCATAGCACTCTTCTGCTCTTATGGCTCCATCTCTGTCTGGCATAGCCTGTGTACCTAGCATGCTTCTGTGTGCAGAAACAGGTAGATGATATAAGTGGAACTGTGTCCAAGTAAGGCATCTCTAGCTTCCTTTGTATGTTATTTAACAAAAGGGGGGGAAGACTATGAAGATTCTCAAAATATTGTTCAGATGTATAGATGTATAATAATGTAAAATCAATTTATAGACAATATCTCACAAGCACTGTGCTATATATTGTGCTGAAATCAATAAAATAATCTCAAGTAAAAACCTATGCTTCTTAGGAAAGTAATACAGTGATATAAACTTCATTTTAAAAAAAGGTTTCAATCTAAAAAGAAACACAGAATGACGGAACAACAATGTATTTCAAATGTCCTTAATATTTCAGAGGAGCAGTTTTCAATAAACCTGTTGACAAAATAGTCTGCACGAACAAGCATATCTGAAGCTTCCAAGGAAGAGATGCTTTGTCAAAGAAGTTAATGGGCACCAGGAAACCCATCAATCTATGCACCACGTTGGGGATCACTGAACTATTTCTCCTTCACAAACACACACACATAGACATCCAAAACACATACATTAGTAGTAACAATAGCTTCAGGAATACCAGAATTAAGAAACTGATCAATCATGTTGCAGTCAATATTCAGAGTGCATGTCTCATGAAAGGCCAATCCTGGAAGTTTAGAAGACATAAAATGTATTCTTCTCATGACTGATATGCTATTCATTATCTTCATATCATTTTTTGTCATGTAGCATATTTTATAAGGGGCCACGGTGGTTCAGAGGTTAAGACTCTGAAGCTGCAGACCAGAAGGTCTGTAGTTTGGCAGTTCGAGACCCTAGTGCCACGTGACGGAGTGAGCTCCTGTCTCTGGCCCCAGGTTCTGCCAACCTAGCAGTTTGAAAGCAAGAAATTGCAAGCAGATAAATAGGTACCACTTTGGTGGGAAGGTAATAGTGTTCCGTGCGCCTTGGTGTTTAGTCATGCCGGCCACATGGCCTCGGAAATGTCTTCGGACAGTGCTGGCTCTTTGACTTGGAAACGGAGATGAGCACCACCTCCTAGACTTGGACATGACTAGCCTTTGAGCAACAGAAACCTTTACCCTTTACCTTTATATTTTACAATCACTGTTCATCATCACTATAAATGAACAAATCACTGCCCTTATTTTGCAGATGGGGACGCTGGGGCTAAGAGATTGCCTAAGTTCCCCCAGGGACTTATTAATAAAGTATGATTTGATTCCTTGATTGTGTCTAACACCTTGCCTCCTTCATCACACAAATGGCCTCCTGAAAAACTAACTTTTGTTCCATTTAATACAAAACAATGATGACATGGCATACAGATAGATTCAGGTGAGTAGCCATGTTGGACTGAAGAGACAGAACAAAATCTGAGTCCAGTGGCATCTTTAAGAGCAACAA
The DNA here is from genome assembly GCF_001447785.1 of Gekko japonicus. NCBI lineage: Eukaryota > Metazoa > Chordata > Lepidosauria > Squamata > Gekkonidae > Gekko > Gekko japonicus. The sequence goes on from NW_015165879.1 coordinate 227,960, forward strand.
AGTTTAATTATGGGTTTACACTGTGGAAATTGTTGCATCAGAACTGTTTTCTACCCACTGGGTGGCAGGAGAACACAGGACCTGGTGTTTATGTCCAAAGCATCAAGTGAGAAAATTTATCATGAAGAAAAAGAATGTACTTATTGTATGTTTGGTGAGCTTTGTTTTGCAGGCTAAGTATGTTTGTAAACTAGCTAAAATCTTTACAGTTCAACATCTGCATAAGGCACATCATTAGATAAGTCAGATGATGAACTACAGCATCCCTAGGAGACCACCAAGGGACCATTGAAGAAAGCACAATGTACAATTATTCATTATGATCCAAATGCTGGGAGCAGATGAATGACAAAGAGAAGGATTCGGGAAATATAAAGTGATTGAGGGAAAGAAGGAAGAAAACAAACAGAGGCCCAGCTTTTTTTTTAATGATACATCATTTTATGTTTACATTTATTCATGTCAATGTAAAAGAGAGAGAGCAGTCCAGGAACATGGTATATTGTACTCTGAGAGAGAAGTGAGGTTTCTTTTTAATGTTCTCACATAGGTCACTGTCACCCGAAGCTGAATTGTTACTTAGCAACAATCTCAAATGAGGGTTTCAAGATGGCAATATAATCTTGCCATGTCCATTTTATACAATGTCTAAACTGTCACCAGAAAACTGCTGCTAAATGAGAAAAACCTAGGAGAAACTAAGACACTTTCAAACAGAAATCAAGAGTAGTACATTTCTCTGATAAGAAAAAAATAAATGAAAAATATTACATACAAAGAATAAGGCCCGTTGTGGAAATAAATACAACGAGCTCTAGAAAGAGGCTCTGGGTGGGTGCCCCAGCCTTGGACACTCAGTGTCAATTTGCTGTGGTGACCTCAGCAGGGTATAATGACACTGAGTCCACCATTTTCTCCAGGGGAACTGATCTCTGCCATCTGGAAAGCAGTTGTAATTCTGAGTGATCTCCAGCCCTCAGCTGGAGATTGGGAACAATGGTTTCCCCCAACAGGCACTAAGGAGAAATGTATTTTACCTCAGAACACATTTTACCTCAGAACAGCAACAGCAAACTGTTTAGAATGTTAGAGGCAAAGGCCAATGAGGCTGCATATGCAAATGACTTCTGTCTTCTGAGGCAAAGGCCAATGAGGCCACATATGCAAATGACCTCTGTGTTCTGACTGGCTATGGGAGGGGAGGAACAGCAAACTGTTTAGAATGTTGGAGGCGAGACTCAAGCAATGCAGCCAGTCGACAAGGACAGATTCTGTTTTATTAGGCGTTTTAGCGGCGGCAGTTCTGTTGGCTTGGAGTCTGTGCTTTAAATAGAGGTCTGAAGTTTTCTCGGAGACGGCTAGCGGTATAGAATATGACCGAGCGGCAAATTCCGGTGCTCTTGGGGAGGGGAAGTTCAGCAGTGGGCCTAGTCAGGGTAAAGAGGGAAGGTCACGGAGAACTAGAAGAGCTCGGTGCCCTTCCAGCCTTCGGCCCATCCCAAGGGTGGTTGGCAGTGGGGCCAGGACTGTCCCCCATCCGTCATTGGTGTTGTGCAACGCCAGGTCCATTAACAACAAAGACACAGTCCTACGGGACTTTGTGATGGGACATCAGGCGGACCTGGTGTGCATGACCGAGACCTGGGTGAGAGAAGGGGAGACCCTGAATCTCACCCAGATAGCCCATCCAGGCTACTCGGTCCTTCAACAATCGCGGAAGAGGGGGCGGGGGGTGGAGTTGCTATTCTCATTCGGGAGGCTTACTCCTTCAGGACACTCCCGTCGGTAGAGATAGTGGGCTTAGAGTGTGTCGGCTTGCTGCTGGGGGCTGAGGAGAGTTTGGTGATTTGGCTGGTGTACCGACCGCCTAATACACCGGCCAATAGTCTGCCGTCCCTGCTGGAGGCTGTATCAGGCTGGGCGTTGGATCACCCTCGACTTATTGTCTTGGGTGATTTCAACGTCCATGCTGAGGACGCGGCCTCCAGCCAGGCTACGGACCTAGTGGCGTCCATGGCGGCACTGGGGCTCTCACAGTGTGTGTCGGCCCCTACGCATCAGGCTGGTCACATGCTCAATTTGATCTTTGCGGTGGGAGTGGAGGTGGACCAGATCACTGCTGAGGCAGTGCCATGGTCGGACCACCTGGCCCTGAAGGCCCATCTGAGCATTCCATCTTAACCCAGCTTAGGCGGCGAGCGTATTTTTGCTCGGCCGCAGAGCTTAATGGACCCTGAGCGGTTCCAGAGGGCTCTGCGGGATCCTAGGCCCCCTGGCGCCTCATTAGATGAGCTAGTGGAGGATTGGAATGGCCGACTCTCCATGACCATCGATGAGATCGCTCCCAGGCGTCCTCTCTGTACTCGCATTAGGCGCCCCCCCTGGTATACCCAGGGGTTGCGGTCGTTGAAACGAGAACTTAGATGATTAGAGAGACGGTGGTGTCGTGCTCGCGACGAGGCAACAAGAACATCCTATAGGACGTTTATGAGATCCTATGAGATGGCAGTCAAGGCCGCTAAGAGAGATTTCTGTGCGGCTGAGATTGCGTCTGCGAGCTCGCGCCCGGCCCAATTATTTAGCATAATTCAGAATTTGACAACTTTGCCTCAGGGCGAGCAAAAGGTTAGGGAATTGGATCTTGGCTGTGAGGCTTATGCGAGCTTTTTCGCATATAAGGTCTTGGGGCTCTGCCGCGACCTCCCCGCCACAATTGAGACAGTGAGTGAACTTGAGTCCCCTTGCACGTCTTCCGGGCCAGGTTTAGAGTGTTTCAATCTGCTCAGCCTGGACGAAGTGGACAGATTGCTTGTTTCTGTGCATCCAACTACATGCAACCTTGATCCGTGCCCCTCATGGCTCATTAAAGTGAGCCCTGGGGGGTTGCGAGGTGCTATTCAGGATATTATCAACATGTCCCTCTCTGAGGGGCATTTCCCAACTGCGCTCAAGGAGGCGATGGTCCGTCCTCTCTTTAAAAAACCATCCTTGGACCCGTCCGAATTGGCCAACTACTGGCTGGTGTCCAATTTACCCTATTTGGGTAAACTTATAGAGACGGTGGTGGTGTTACAGTTACAGTGCTTTCTGGAGGATGCTTCAGTCTTAGATCCCTTCCAGTCTGGTTTCCGCCCGGGTCATGAGACCAAGACGGCTTTGGTCGCCCTGACTGACGATCTCCGGAGACATCTGGATCGAGGTGGTGTGGCGACGCTGGTGTTGTTGGACTTGTCGGCAGCGTTCGACACTGTCGACCACCAGTTGCTGACCAATCGCCTCGCCGACGTAGGGATTCAGGGGCTTGCCCTTCAATGGTTTGCCTCTTTTCTGCAAGGTCGGGGACAAAGGGTGGTTCTCGGGGATCAGCGTTCCCAAAGGTATCCCCTTGAGTGTGGGGTACCTCAGGGAGCAGTGCTGTCCCCGATGCTATTTAATATCTATATGCGCCCCCTTGCCCAGATTATCCGGAGTTATGGGCTGGGGTGCCATCAGTACGCTGATGACACCCAGCTCTATCTGATGTTGGGTGGCCAGTCGGACTCGGGTCCCAATGACCTGCATCGGGCACTTGAAGCTGTGGCTGGTTGGCTCCGGCTGAGCCGATTGAGACTAAACCCGGCGAAGACGGAGGTCCTGGGCCTGAGTCGGGCTGGGACAGGATTGGGGCTCCCTCTCCCGACCTTCGATGGGGTACCTTTGGTGCCAGGGTCTGGGGTGCGGAGTTTGGGAGTGCACCTGGACCCCGCTCTAACAATGGAGGCCCAGGTGGCAGCCACTGTCAAGTCCGCCTTTTTCCATCTGCGGCGGGCTCGGCAGTTGGCCCCCTACCTGGACCAGGAGGACCTGGCCACAGTGATCCATGCAACGGTCACCTCGAGATTAGACCACTGCAACGCTCTCTACATGGGGCTGTCTTTGTCACAAATCCGGAGGCTGCAACTGGTGCAGAATGCTGCGGCCAGGCTGTTAATGGGTCTTTCTAGAAGGGACCATATACAGCCTGTGCTGAAAACGCTGCACTGGTTGCCAATAGTGTACCGGATTCGCTTCAAAGTGCTGGTTCTTACCTATAAAGCCCTATATGGCCTGGGTTAAACCTACCTGAGGGACCGCCTTTCCCCGTATGTTCCCCCAAGAGCACTACGGTCTGGGGCCCAAAATCTGTTATCTATTCTGGGTCCCAGGGATGTGAAATTGGCCACCACAAGGGCCAGGGCCTTTTCGGTAGTGGCCCCACCTGATGGAATGAGCTCCCAGGGGAGATCTGGGCCCTGCGGGATCTGATGCAGTTCTGCAGGGCCTGCAAGATGGAGCTCTTCCACCAGGCTTTTGAGTAGGGGCCACTGCCCCCCCCATTATGATACCATCTGGGGGGGCTGGTAGAGGCCCTGAGAAGAGCCCTGAGAAGATCTTTTGGAACATCTGAACAAAAAGCGATGCTATAGACTGTCTCCCAAGACTCGCTGGTACTATCACGCCATCTTTTGGGTTGGGAGTTCTGGTTATCACCGAGCACTTCATGTGATTTAGGACGGGTTTTTAAATTGTATAATATGCTTTTAAAAGGTAGATATATTGGTATTTTTGTATTGTTGTTTTATGTTGCAAGTATTATCTTGCCTTGTAAGCCACCCTGAGCCCTACGGGGGAGGGTGGGGCATAAATTTGAATAATAAATAAATTAATAAATAAATAAATTCTGAGTGACTCACCAGGGCGCCAACCGATTTGGGAGCATGTGAAATGTTCTGGAGAGTGCCACCACCAAAAGGCTTTTATATATAAGGAGAGATAAGCAGTCCCGTAGCCAGGATTTTTTAATTCAGGTGGCCTTTAACTAAGTCAGGGGGCAACCCCACAGACACCCCTGCCCCCCCAAGGGAGCGGTGCTGGATGGGAAGTTGGGGGGGGCTTGGTGGTAAGTCAGGGGGCCAGGCCCCAAGATGCCCCACTGTAGCTATGGGCCTCCATATAAGTAAGAGTTTTGAGGGATCCAGTAAGTAGCAAGTCAAAGATTTCAAAAGGTCTAACACTACTTTGGAAGACCCCTGTTTTGTGATTTTTCATGGTTTTCTAGAGAATATATGGAAGCAGAGATGGGGCCTATAACCTGACTGTAACTGTAAATGCTCACAATTGAACTAAGGTTTTTCTTCATGCACACATATGCTGTACCTCTAAATCAGTTCAGATTAACTAGACAATCTATGTAAATATGTTTCCTCAGTAAAGCCCCTCAATCCCTCATATTCGAACTGCACTCTGATGGCCTTTTGCCCTATAATTTATTTCCTACCTGCTCAGTACTACCTAAGTTGCTTGCCCTGCTCCTAATCATCCTGTTTTCTTCTGTGCTCCTTGGACTGGTTCTTTAAATATTGATCTGCTCAGCATTCCTCATCAGAGGTAGTTATCACACTGGACACTGAAAAACTGGCAATAGAATGTCATCTTTTGAACTCATCCATATGCTGCCCTCAGACTGTGCCTTAGGGACTTCTTCCTGATGGCTAGATGCAAATTGCTGTCAATATTTTCAGCTTCATTCAGATCTCTATGGTAACATCCTAGACCAGACCTTCTCTATTATAAAAAATGTTTTTTTAAGCTATGTAATTGTTTCTTTCATCTGCTGCCGTGTATAAGCCTTCTCCAGAAGATTCACTTTTATTTATACCGATAAAGCAACCTAGGCCATAATTTTGATTTAATATCCTCTTTTGCCTGAGCCATCACTGGCAGAATTTTACAAGAGTATTGTTTTGCATGTTAACTTTCCTTTGATCCTTTTTTATTCTTTTTGATCCAGTTGGCAGGTTCATTCTGAATCTTTCGTAAAACTATCCATCCACATCTACTCATCTTCTGATGTTCAGCCAGCTGAGTTACCAGAAGGTTTGTCAAATAAACCATGCTGTATGCTTCCAGATGTGATGCTCCCGATATTTTAGATAACAGTAATGTTAGTAGCATGTGATGACTGATGTTTAGCTGCATGCGGCATGCAGCCCAGTCCTATACATGACTGTGCAAAAACAAGTCTTACAGACTTCAGTGGGATGTAACCCCCGTTAGATGCTTAATATGAAATTTCAGTATACATATAGCATTTTGTCAAAGCTCTCCACATAAGTTGCTACTCAGCAATCCTTACAACAGCCTTGAAAAACAGCCCAGTATTATTACCATATCATAAATGGGGTGGAAGGTGAGGCATATTGGCTTCCTAAGGCCATCCAGTGCACATTCATGGCTTAGGGACTTTGCATCTCACAGGTTGTGCAATTAACTCCATTGCACTTTCACTACTGCATTGTGCACAGTTCTGTCATGCTGATTCAGCAGTCTTCAAATATTTTAACAGGGCTCAGTGAAACAATTTAATCCCTGACAAAGCAAAACTGCACTAATGAATTGCAAATTAACGATCTCATATATTATTCTTTTTATTTTTTTCAAAGCAAATGACAGATTAAAAAGTAAATCAAATAATTTACTTGAGAATATCTAAACAGAGGCAGGGCTAGTTTGGAACACTTTTCACTGACTTATTTGGTCCCTTTCGTATGAGCTTTTTAAACCACTTTGGCTTCTGAAGGCAAACAGATTTTTAAAAAGATTTTAAACACTTTTATGACTAAAATGCTGTCCTCACACAGTTAATGAAGCCTTAATCAGAGTTTTTCAAAAGACATTTTGATACATGGTTTGTTGATGTTGGGCTTTATCCTACAGGCAGGGCTATTTTGGGGCAGGAGCGCACAGGAACGGAGTTTCGGCTGGCTCCCAAGTTGGCCATGCCCAGCAGGAACTCATTAGCATAATAGGCCACACCCAACAGCAGAAACTCATTAGGATTGGCTACATTAGGGGTGTGTGGCCTAACATGCAAAGGAGTTCCTGCTACAAAAAAAGGCCCTGGGTTTTGACAACAAACAAGATAAACAGAATAACAAGCAAAAGGTGGGTGTGGCTGGATAACCACACTTCTGGTAACATGTGGGTGCGGTCTAATGTGCTAATGAGCTGTGCTGTCAGGGGTGTGGCCCAATATGCTAATGAGTTCCTGCTGTTGGGTGTGACCTGTTATGCTAATGAGTTCCTGCTGGGCTTTTTCTGCAAAAAGAGCCCTGCCTACAGGTGTGTGAAACCTTAAAAATACATTTGCCTTCAGAAGCCAAAGCAGGTTTAAATAACTTATTTGAAAAGGACCATTTATGATAATATTTTTAATTGGAGTATTTTTAATAATGCTAATTTCTTAATGGTTTTACTTAAGAAGTTATGTCAAAATGCCTAGCTAGTCCCTATCCTTCAGGGCTTTAACTGAGTTATATTTTTTGGCCCAGCAAAATCAGGTGAGGATGACATCCAATCAGAACACAAGAAGCATCTAGAAGATTACCTCATCAACTCAGGTTCTCTCCCTCCCATCACATGGACTGCAGGTTCTCATAAGAAGCTAATCACCCCACTTCCATCTCTGGCTTTGAAGATGATAAGAACTGTGCAGGTCAAGAGACCAGTTAGTAACACCATCTCCTTCTGCTACCTGGAACCTCTACCTCGGAAAAGTACAGTCTTTCTTCTTCACAGCGGGGACCCAAACAGGAGGGGAAGCAACCTCAGCAGGGTATAATGACAGAGTCCACCATTCAAAGTAGCCGTTTTCTTCAGGGGAGCTGATCTCTGCCATCTGGACAGCAGCTTTAATTCTGAGTGATCTCCAGCTGTCACCTGGAGTTTGGCAGCAATGGTTCCCCATGTGGAAAAGTTCAGTCTTTCTGCAGTGGGGACCAAAGCAGCTTACATCATTCTCCTATCCCCCCTTTGATCTGCACAACAACCCTGTGAGGTAGGTTAGGCTGAAAGTCTGTGACTGGTCCAAAATCATCCACTCAGCTTCCACAGCAAGAACCTGAGTCTGGCAGACCCTGCTCTGTAGCACTAACTGCTACACCTAGGATAGTCAACCTCCAGGTGGGGCCTGAAGATCATTGGGTATCACAACTGAACTCCAGAAAACAGATCCCTCTCCGCTTGGAGAAAATAACTGCTTTGGAGGGTGAACTCTATGGCATTCTAATCAGCTGAGGCCTTTCCCCTCCCCAAACTCTGCTTTTTGTAGACTCCACCACAGTATCTCCAGGAATTTCCCAAGCTGGAACTGGCAACCCTAGTCAGGACTGGCCCCAATTAGTTCCTTACAAAGGCCAAAGAAGGTCTGGAAAGGGCCTCCTGCCTCTGCCTTTTTACTGATAGAACCAAGCTTGGTTGCTTAGCAACAGTCACTGGGGGGAAAGTTAGCAGGAGAAGTGTCTCCGTCAGGAGAGAAAGCCGTTTTGACAGTTTATTCTGTCAGGGAAGTGGCCAGGCTGGCAGTGGGCAGGAGGAAGGAGCAGACCCAGCACCCAGCCGATGGCACTCGAGTACTCTTGTGGTGGTTGATGGGCCAATGGCTGATGGAGCGCACTGCACAGCCAATGGGAGAGCTGGAAAGTGCCAACGCATTAGGGCTTGTATATATATATATATCAGTGTATAGATTTCTACCCCCAAGCCTGTCCAGGAATGAGGGAGAAAACTATATTTTTTCAGTACATTTAATAACAACCCAGAGAGGTAGGCTACCCTCTCTAGATTCAGAACAATAGCCACCAGAATCCCTTTTAACTGGTCCCGGCTTTCCCCAAGGGAGGGATTCCAAACCCTTAGGTTAGCCTCTGGGACATAACACATTGAACAACTCATTCTAGAGCTGCACAGTTAATCTTACCAAGGTAGCTTGTATGGTGAGCAGACGGCACAGGAGTTTAGCTTTGGTATCCAGTTACAATATCAAAATAAGTTAGAAACAATAATATTTTATTCAGTACAGAGCTTTTGCAATTAGACTATAAGGATTCAAAACAAGAAAGACTAGGGCAGTTTTTGCCTTCACTACACAGTAAGAGATATGCATAATTACCAGGATGATCCATAGCTCAAGAATGTCCAGGTATGCAGTCCAGTTAGACACCAAGGGATTCTGAGGGGAAATCCCCCTTGTGCACCAGCCATGTGCTCATCTTCATAAAGGAGGTCTTTGTTCCACTTGGGACAGCATTCCTAGGTGGAATTCAGCAAGTAGAGAGAGAGCAAGAACAGAGAGCTCCCTTCCAAGGGACCAGACAATTAAACACCAATCTAATCATGACAACTATGGCCATCAGCCAATCACGAGTAGCAGGGTGTGTGACCAATTTTTTTGTTATCATGGGGACAACTGGGGATATGCTGGGGGTTTGGAAAACCACGTCTGCAGTCACATGGCCCCCAACCCCAGCTTTTCCATGATGTATGTGACATGGGCCATGTAGCCTTAAAGCAGGCGCCTTGAAGTCTAGTTCTTCCACTTAGAGGTGTGAAAGAATGTGTGGTTATATGGCATACTATTGAGGCCATCTGGGCCTCACCATTTGGCTTGCGAGAGGAAGTAAGCCACAGCGTTATCAGAAGATATCACATGAGAAGGCAGGAGGATTTTAGAAATCAATATTTCTAGACAATCAGACATGTTTGTGTGTGTCTAAATATAAAGTTACAAAATTAGACACATGGCTATAGAGAATAATTACCTGGAAAGAGGGAGGAAAGCTACCTGGAAAGAGGGAGGAAAGCTGCTCCTGCTTCTTTTAAACAACCATGAAGGCTTATATAGATACAAGGGGCCTGTGATCGCTGTACTCACAATATTTAGCAGTATTTTGAATACAGAATGAGCAGTTCTTCCTCTTGCCAAAAGAGTTGCAACAATCTCTCCTTATATATAATTGAATAGTGGGTGCCAAAGTTCTAAAATGCACTCCTTTAGTGTATGGACGCTTAAACTGTCAGTCAGAAGACGCTGCCTGGGTTGACTGGCTGCTTTGTGCAGTCCCGCCCAGCGTTCCAAGGTCTTTTGCATATGGAAGCTGATTGGACTTCACTGCATTTCACACCTCAAACTCACCCCCCTCCCCGCAAGGCAGTTGGAATGTCAGTTGCATATGGAACCTTCAAGGTCTTTTGCATATGGAAGCTGATTGGACTTCACTCCATTCCACACCTCATACTCCCCCCCCCTGCAAGGCAGTTGGAATGTCTGGTGGTGTGTAGGTCCCAGGATCATGTTTTAAAAGCTGCCTGGGGAGATGGGGACCTCAGACAGGTTACAGTGCCATAGACTCCACCCTCCAACCCAGCTATTTGCTCCTGGGGAACTATTGTTGCCAATCTTGGCCCAGCACCCATCAAACCATTCTCTTCAACCCCCTGCTGTGCAGCACACTTTCCCCTAGGGTTGCCAAACTCCAGGTGGGACCTGGAGATCTCCCACTGCTACAATTGATCTCCAGATGACAGAGATCAGTTCCCCTAGTTGGAATGTCAGTTGCATATGGAACCTTCAAGGTCTTTTGCATATGGAAGCTGATTGGACTTCACTGCATTCCACACCTCAAACTCACCCCCCTCCCCGCAAGGCAGTTGGAATGTCAGTTGCATATGGAACCTTCAAGGTCTTTTGCATATGGAAGCTGATTGGACTTCACTCCATTCCACACCTCATACTCCCCCCCCCCGCAAGGCAGTTGGAATGTCTGGTGGTGTGTAGGTCCCAGGGACATGTTTTAAGAGCTGCCTGGGGGATTATGGACCATTCACACACTTTCAACCTTAACATACCTCATAGGGGGAGAGGAGAATGATGACAGCTGCTTTGGTTCCCACTGCAGGGAAAGACTGCCCTTTCTCTAGGCAGAGGCTGGGGGGGGACATAGGGTTGCCAACTCCAGGTTGGAAACTTCCAGGATAGTTTAGGAATGAAGCCTGCTGAGGGTGGGGTCTGAGGAGGAGGAGGAGGAAGAGAAAGAGGAGGACCTCAGACAGATACAATGCCATACTCCCCACCCTCCAAACAAGCTGTTGCCAGTCTCCAGGTGACAGCTGGAGAGCTCTTAAAGCTCTGGTGCTAATTCAAAGTGCTGCAATTTGTCGACAGAGTAGTGTTTTGGCAAATCTTTAGGAATTGTTTGGTGCATTTACGATGAGGCACCCACCCAGAGCCTCTGGCATTTTCTCACTCTGCTGGCATCAAAACCAATTTAAGGCAAAATAAGAGGCTACTGAGAGGGGAGGAGATAAAGTTGCCAGCTTTAGGTATGGAAAATCCTGGAGATTTGAGGAGTGGAGGCCGGAGAGGGGGACATCAGACAGGTTACAGTGCCATAGACTCCACCCTCCAACCCAGCTATTTGCTCCTGGGGAACTATTGTTGCCAATCTTGGCCCAGCACCCATCAAACCATTCTCTTCAACCCCCTGCTGTGCAGCTGACTTTCCCCTAGGGTTGCCAATCTCCAGGTGGGACCTGGAGATCTCCCACTGCTACAATTGATTTCCAGATGACAGAGATCAGTTTCCCCTGGAGAAAATGGCTGCTTTGGAGGGTAGACCCTATGACATTATACCTGCTGAGTCCTTCCGCCCCCCCCCCCCATGCTGCCCTCTACAGAATCCACCCCCCAAAACTCCAGGTATTTCCCTCCTTATAGCTGGCAACCCTACTTTCCCCTCAGTGCCTGATGGTAGGCAACTTAGTTTGGTCCAGTCACCTACTTTGGCCTTTGGGAGAAAACATATTGGTGCCAATCCTGATAGGGTTGCCAACTCCCGATGGGAAATTCCTGGAGATTTGAGGGATGGAGCCTGAAGAGGGTGAGGTTTGAGGAGGGGTGGGACCCCAGACAGGTACAATGCCATAGACTCCACCAAACCACTCAGTCCCTCATGGGAAACCATTGTTGCCAATCTCCAGGTGAGGGCTGAAACCGCTCAAAATTACAATTGCTCTGCAGAAGAGAGGGCGGAAGTCAGCTGAAGTCAAAGGGGCAGATAATGGTAGGTTGATGGTTAGCTGCGAAGGAGATGGGGTTGCCAACTCCAGGCTGGCAAATTCCTGGGGATTTGAGGGGTGGAGCCTGGAGAGGGTGGGGTTTGCGGAGGGGTGGGACCTCAGACAGGTAGAATGCCATAGACTCCACTCTCCAAACCAGCCATTTCATCCTGGGTAACAATTGTTGCCAATCTCCAGGTGAGGGCTACAGATCACTCAAAATTACAACTACTCTTCAGGGAGCAGAGATCAGTTCCTCTGGAGAAAACAGTGGACTCTGTCATTATACCCTGCTGAGGTCACCACAGCAAAATGACACTGTTTGCCCAAAGCCAGAGCACTCCCCCAGAGCCTCTTTCTAGATCCCGTTGTATTTATTTCCACAACGGGCTTTACTGCTAGTATCTGATAAAGCAACAACAGCAGTGATCACCTTTTTTGATGACTGTCAACAACAACAGATTTTTAAACAAACACCATATCCCTAATGTTGACCCAAACAAACTTCCATTGTTCTCCTGTCCTCCATTTTATCTTTGCAACAACTTTGTGAGATAAATTTGGTGGAGTGAATGGGATTGGCCCAAGGCTACCCAGCAACCTTTGTGTATTAGAGAGACATGAAATAAATGCTCTCTTATTGCACAATACCTATCATGAAGATAACCTGTTGCAGGATATTCCTATTCCCTTCATTTTGGCATTGCAACTCTCACCGGATTGGTAGTCAGTTTTCAAACTTGAAGAGAAGAGTCTGAAAATAACCTGGGCCAGGATATTCCAGTGCCTAACTCCCACAGTCATCCTGAAACTGGTGGCCAATTTTGAGTCACATAGCTTCATTTTCTAAGGAATTATGTCTGTCACAAATGGACAGACGTGCCAATTCCTTTATTGCCATGGACTCATGGTGAAAGCAATCCAACTGATTTATTTTCTTTATAAGTTTGGTTTGGATCAGGGTCCTGGGTGGGTCCAGGTGGAATTTTTGTGTGGGGGTCCATGGTGGCAGCCCTGCCTAGATGGTACCCAAATTTGTCACATGGAACAAATAGCATCCGGAGGAGGATAAATCTGATCATGAAAACAGAAAGTGGAATAAGTACAGGTCTCATTTCTTTCATACCTCTGATCCCAATCCTAATCATGATCCCATGCAATTTTAATTTAAAGCTTAAAAAAAAGAGGCATTCACAGATCTCCTGTCATGGCTCTATCTGTTAGACCAAAACTCTTACGGAAATGTTGCTACTACCTTCAGCTGAGAAGTTTAAAAAGTGGCTTACCACAATCTTCCAGGCCATTTGTAAAAGTAATAAGAATATCTGAAAGAGCAAAACTTCAGCTGAGGTTTCTTGATGAATATATTGCTAAAGGTCCTAGGAGACCAAAACCACAACAAAGCCATAAACTATTGCTAAAGCAACTGAAAAATTGCTTACTATTTTTCACCCAGGCTATATGATTTTGGGAGCCCTTTTGGGATTACCCTTTAGCTAGGAATTATTTTTTAAAAAGAGAGAAAGACATTGAGGGTCCCTTCACAACAGCAAGAATATAATGAAAGGTATATAGAAAGAGATAGACATCTGGGGATATACCTGTCTAACAGAAGTCTACCATGGCAGTTGATAGAATCCCCTTTCTTCCCTGTAATGTGGAGATTACAGATAATGATACGATATACTATTATGGATTTAAGTCAACAGAAATGGGTGACCAAACTCCTCAAGCTAGTCTTAAATTCTAGGAAAACAGAAACAGAATATTTGAAATGCTCCACCAGCCAGATGTTAGACAGGACACACATGGTATATGTATAAACTAAATCCTAAACATTTCATTCAATATTTATTCTTAGTTCCCATTTTAGGAACCAATATTAATGTTTTTCTCCAGGAATTTTGTGAGGTTTTATATTGAAACAAAAACTGAAACACCAACTAAGTGATTCTTGGCTCTTCTGTCAATGTAAGACTAAGTAAATCTGATCTGGTACAGAAACCATTGCCTACCATCCTATACACTACTCTCATAGAATCATAAAGTTGGAAGGGACCTCTAGGGTCATCTAGTCCAACCCCCTGCACAATGCAGGAAATCCACAAATACCTGTCCCCCACCAGTGGCCACTGTTCTATGCCCGGATGATGACAAAAAACCTCCAGGATCTCCAACCAAACTCTGTCAGTAAGTACATTAGTGTCACCAGCTCTGTTCACAAATTACAGGAATGAGTGTACATCCTCCCTGTATGTGCATACATCTATTTGTAAGATGGAGCCAATCTAAATTCTCTTTGCAAATGAAGGAAGAGACCTGGTAGGGTTTAAATCATACACTGAACTGGGCATACACTGCATGTAATGTGATAATTACTCAATGCACATACAAACAAAAATTGTACATGGATAGTATGTGCATTCCCTGTAGCGAACAAGGCTAGTAGCTTGTGTATTACTGTGATTATTTGCAGTGCACACAGTAGTCCATTATTGCATATTATTCATACTGAGTACACACATATTAATAATTAATTTGTCTTTCTTTGTATGTCACTTATTGCAGTGCACACACGGCTAAATTGATTTCCACCAAGTATGCACACTCATTGTGAGAACAGTGAGGAAGACACAAGGGACTGTAGAAGAGATTAAGACAGGTAGTTCTGCCAACTTCCCTGACTTGCTTAGATTGCCATGCCTCTCCCTGCCCAACCTGATCATTATGCTGCAAGGTTCTGTGACTACCCAATAACTCTGCCTGCTTGCCTTGAAGTGCCAAAATGCATCCTTGAGCTTGCTGGAGAATGCTGCTTGTTTTATGAGCCTAACCTCTGCCTGCTCTGCAAGTGATAATTTCAATTGTCTATAAAACTTTTTAATTCTATCTACTGAGGTTTGTGGAGGATCCCTTGGATGAGAGGGTACAATCCCTTCAAACTTAATTCCTCATCTCAATGGGCAGCAAAGGGGTCACAGGGAAAATAAACTGATACAAAATAAAACAAAAATGAGTGATATTTTGGGGGGGAATGAAATGAAAATGAAACCAAATGTACAATAATTTTTTTTGCACATATCTAATGGCTGTACAGCAGGACACACACTGCAGATGGCAACATGTTCACTTCTAAAGTCTACCTTGGGAATTGTTTGCCTGGATCAATCAATCAAACAAATGCAACCTGTTTTCTTTAAAAGACAAACATTCCTTTGAGATCACTTTGAATAAGGATAATTGCTGCACACTTTTGCTTAACAAGATATTTTGTATATGTTATTTCCCTGGCACAGAAACTAGACGTATATTTAGTATACAACTTCATGTAAATATGTTTGGCTGATACACAGAGGTCACACAAAAGTAAAAAAAAATGTTTTTCTAACAGCCGTTAGGGATTTTTCTTCAAAATGTAATGCTATTTTAGTTACATGCAAGCTACAGGTTAGGAGCTGACATAACAGCTGACCTAACCATCATGTAATCAAATTTACAGTTATTTTTTCCCTTCTCTTTTTATCTTTTGCATAAAAAGAGTATTGATTAATGTGAGGTTCTATAACTTTCATGAAACACTAATATAGCGAAGCCAGGAAAACCATACTTTGGAATTCAAAGCCTGTTTGGTATAATGGTTAAGTGCGTGGACTCTAATCTGGAAGAACCAGGTTTGATTCCCCACTCCTCCACTTGCACCTGGCTGGCTGGCCTTGGGCAAGCCGTAGTTCTGATAAGAGCTGTCCTTGAAAAAGAGCAGTTTCCGTCAGAGCTCTCTCAGCCCCACCTACCTCACAGGGTGTCTGTTGTGGAGAGGGGAAGGGAGGGGAGTTTGTAAGCTGCTCTGAGACACCTTTGGGTGGTGAAGGGCGGGGTATAAATCCAATCTCTTCTTCTTCTTCTTCATTAGGGGTGGATCATAATTTGCATTTGTACATCATCTGACATATTATGCAACCATAGTGAGAAATTAATGGAAGTTGAGACGAAGAGAAAGCAGTGTGGAACATGAATGATCCCTCAACAGCAACTT
Organism: Gekko japonicus; assembly: GCF_001447785.1. Lineage (NCBI taxonomy): Eukaryota > Metazoa > Chordata > Lepidosauria > Squamata > Gekkonidae > Gekko > Gekko japonicus. Next base: position 243,906 of record NW_015165879.1, read on the forward strand.
TCATAACTTGAAATGGGCAGTCCCAGTCAAATAGAAATACAAATACAAACACAAATACAATACCTTTATTGGCATAAAATATCAAATACACATGCAGCAGAGCCTCAAGATAGGCTGGAGGGGTATCACATTCCGAATTGCCTTAACATGAGCCTCTCCTCCTAGTTACCTCATTAAAAAAAATTTGCTACAGGTTCCAGAATTTCTATATTATGCGAAGACAATAAAGAACTAATTTTATGCTCATCAGATTGGCCCAAAAGGGGGTGCAACACAGGTTCAATATAAACAACACGGATGTCATAGTGTAATTTACAGTGCAATAGCACATGTCCAATGGATTCAATTTCCCCCATCCCACAGGGGCACAATCTATCTTTATAGGGAATTTTCTTGAACCTTCCCGATAGAACAGCTGAGGGAAGGACGTCGAACCGTGCTAGCATGAAAGCCCTACGAAGATGGGGCTGAATCAGTTTTGCCAGGTATCCTGAGGAAATGTGGCTAAAAGAAAGTCCCATACTCATGGGAGAGCAATGTCTGTGCGCCAGTCTTCTCAGATCTTGCACCTCTATATCAAGGAGTCTTTGTTTGAGTAAGGCAAAAGCCTTCTGCTCAGACAAAAGTACCAAGTCATCAAAACTAAAGCCGATTATAGAATTTTTTTTCTCTATATTAATCAACCAAGTCGATAGATGGGATTCAGTTAACATGTGCACCACAAGACTGTTTGGGCCACATCTAAAATGAAGGCGCAGCCAAAATTTGAAGGTTATGGTCCATGCCATCGTAATTAACCGTCCTCAGATACCTGAACAGAGGCTGAGTCCAAGTGGCACCTTGAAGACCAGCCAAGTTTTATTCTGGGTATGAGCTTTCACGTGCGTGCACACTTCCTCAGATACCTGAACAGAGGCTGAGAGTCCAGTGACAGACACCTTTAAGACCAACCAAGTTTAATTCTGGGCATAAGCTTTCGTGTGCATGCAACCTCCTTCAGATACCTGAACAGAGTCTGAGAGTCCAGTGACACCTTTAAGGCCAGCCAAGTTTAATTCTGGGTATAAGCTTTCGCGTGCATGCAACCTCCTTCAGATACCTGAACTAAGGAAGAGTCTGGTGGCACCTTTTAAGACCAAC
>NW_015165879.1:245315-251105 GCF_001447785.1 Gekko japonicus
CCTCGGGCTCAGCCCCAGCCCCCCCCCCTGGAAATTGGAATGTCTACACCCTTGTCTCCCCCCACAGGTTCGGGGCAGAGCTTTGGGGGGACCCGAAAAAAGGGGAAGCAAAGCCCCTCCACCGGAGGGAGGGAGGGAGGGAGGGAGGGGAAGAGGATGAAAGAGGGAGGGAAAAAGTCAAAAAGATGGGGAGGAAGGAAGGAAAGGAGAAAGAGGGAGGGAGGGAAAGAATGTAAAGCGATTGGGAGGTAGGAAGAAAGAAAAAGAGGGAGGGAGGGAAAGAATGCCAAGTGATAGGGAGGAAGGGAGGAAGAGTGAGTGAGGGAGGGAAAAATGCAAAGAGATATGGAGGAAGGGAGGGAGGGATAGAAGGCAAAGGAAGAAAGGAAGGAAGGGAAAGAGGGTAGGAGAGAAGGCAAAGTGATGCTTGGAAGAGAAAGAGGGAGGGAGGGCCAGGGAAGGGGGGGCTCTCCAGCCCATCCCCATGTTGGCAGGTGAGTGGGGAAAGGCAGGGGAGATCTGGAAGCCTTTCCCTGCCCATCCACCTTGGCGGGTGAGTGGGGAAAGGTGGTGTGGGGGCCTCCAGAGGCCTTGCCCGCCCGTCTGCCTCGGTGGACAAGCAGGGAACGGTGGGCTAGGAGGGCCTCCAGAGGCCTTTCCCTCCCCTTCGGGGTGCACGGGGAGAAGCCGTAGCTGCAGCACCCTGGAGGGGAGTCCTGCCCCTGTGTTTACTGTGCATATGGTCCCATCTGAGGACCAGAGCAGAGTGAGGCCAAGGTGCTGGCCGCAGCTAATGTGGGCGGGGGGGAAATAAAAAACTTCCAGGGCTTAAAAATACAGGGACAATTCAGAAGGAAGAATTCTTCACTCTCTATTTATAGTGACACTATAATGGTTTTCAGAAGCATCGCACTGCTGAAATACAGTTGTTCAGTGAAAACGTGACTGCCCTACACATCAGATTATTATTATTTTATTTTTTTGTGGTAGGAGAAGAACATTTCAAGCAGTCCTAATATAGAATTAAGAGTTACACTTAATAAATTCATGGGATATGATACCCACCAACTGCATGTGCCCACAGTTTCCTCAGGGTTTCCCTCTGAGATGGTAGTCTATAGACTTCCCAAATTTCTTTGTTTTTTCTGATTTCCAAAATTACTTTGTTTCACGTTATAATCAAGGTGTTGTGATGGATACTTGGATTACTGATGTAAGAACAGACAGGTTTTTTTTTAAGTGACTGCTTCTTTATATATTCTCCAATTTTATATCATCAATTCTGATAAAAGCGGAATTCATGGCATTAATGGCAGGTTAGTTTGCCTCTGCACCCCTTGGAGACAAGGGATGCACAGGGTTTAATTTGGTAGCCACATTTGAAGTAGCCAATAATGTGGTGTGATGTTGCCATATAGATTCTGGCCTCACTTCCTTCAGGCAGGTTTTTCTCACAGCCGCTACCTACACAGGATTAGCTGGTCACCTTTTTGGCCAAGCAGGAATTAGGGGAGTTTCCTCTGATTGGCTATTGAGGAGGCCTTTTTTGCTCGCTTTGTAATGTTGGGTTAGGGGTGGTTAAATAGGTTTGGTCTTTGGACTTTTTAGCCCATAGCTAGTTTGGCATGGATAGGGTGGGCTCATCACAAGAGGTAGGGATGATCAACAACAACCCTGAGGCATCAGCAGTTATGGATGTTGTGTTTCAAACAGCACATCACTGGGCATATGGTGGGCTGCAGCTGGCAAGAAGTGCCCTCGACACTGAGAAACCTCTTTCTGAACCTGTTAGTGGCTGTATGCCACATCAGGGGGAGGGGCTGGGGCTGGGCACCTCTTGGCACACTGTGTGTAGCTGATGACAAACAAGACCAGCAGAAGATGCAGGCTGTGTTTGGAGTCAGGTTGGGTCTGCCAACAAAGGCAGCCATTGCCAGGCTGCCTAGTACAGCCTGCCTATTTAAATATGTTAACATATTTTATGACATGATATAGATCTGCATTATTATTTAAATAAGTTAGTTAAACCCAATGCTGTTGTCTCAAGTCTTCATTGGGCAAGTGCCTCAGGTAAGCATTAAATATACATAATCAGTATTGACAATCTCCTATATAAAATTCCTACATTAGCCCATACACCAGCTCCACTAAACTCAATAGTAAAAGGGACCGTGGTGAACAGTGAGAGTAAGAAAATATACCACACTGTGCCCCCAAAATTATATTTTTATAATATATTCTTACTATTTAAACAGTTTACTATAATTTTCCAATAATAATATTACAATTCACGTGTAAGGCACAATGAGCATATCAACATCAATCCTCACAACAATAAATCCTCACACAAAAAGTCAATTAGAGTCTTTCTTGCAGAAAATGAAAGCAGTCAGATGAAAACAGTCAAGCAGTCAACTTGCTACTCCGGACTGAAAAGCGCTTTCAACCAGACTTCGTCTGAACTGTGCATCAATTGGAAACAAAGCCTTCATATATTAAATAAAATAGAGCAAACACCTCCAAGTGGGTTTAACAGCTGTCAGCCAAATGGCTGAACTGAAAGAAATGTGACAGCTTTGATTGTAGATTTAAGACCTACAGTCAAAACTATAAAACCATTTGCATTTTGTCACTTTTTATATAAAGACAACAGCAACTGTCTTCAGCAAGGAAAGTGTGGCACCCACATCTTGCTTTTTAGCATCAGACAACTTGGACCTATACTTCTAGCTGTAGCTATTTCTAAAACCTAAATGTCTTCAAGTGGCCTCAGTACACAATACCTTTTAAAATGAATCATACAATTGTATTCAGTTTTAAAATAAATGAGACTTTTTGTCCTTTGAGCTGTTGAAAGGAGAACATTTCTGTATTTCACTACTCTGAACTTGTATGCTGGTCAGTTTCCAATATAGCTAAACTAATGACTTCCCATTGCCAAAACATTTTGCTTTAGTCTCATTGAAATGGAATGGCTATTTCTACCCCAAACTTTACAACTTTGACAGAGGCCTGCATAATTATCTATTTGACATCAGCTCACATCCTGTATCCCCATATTTTCACCCCTCCTGGCCTCCCGAGGCTTTGTGGCTGCTTTCCCTCCCAATTATTTCAACTAGCTTTGGAAACCTCTGTAGGCATTTTTCAAATCATTTGCAACAAAGAGAATGTGCGTAAACAAATCAGCTACTCTTTTAATTATTGCTGGAACTCAGTAGCACAGGTTAAATCCTCTCTTCTTGCTTCATCTCTCAGCACCAACTTAATGTGATTTTAATGTATTGTATATTGTTTTAGACATATTGTTTTATTGCTTTTATTGTTGTAAGCCGCCCTGAGCCGCTTCGGCGGGAGGGCGGGGTAAAAATCAAATAAATAAATAAATAAATAAATAAATAAATAAATAAATAAATAAATAAATAAATAAACTCTGTACCTACCCACAGAGTTTTTCAGATGTTGCCAGAGACCACTTAATTTTTAAGCCTAAGGATTTTTTTTTACATATTGGACCATACCAGCTAACTAAGATTAGAATATAATGCTTTCAGATAACCACATAGGGGCTGCGGTCACACACGGCAGTAGACGTGGAGGGGAAGTGAGGCTATTTCCTTTGGAGGAATTTGACATGCAGTTGTCACACCTCCCTTTGTAGGTGCGGGCACAGCCCATCACTGTGTGATCAGATGCAATTGTGGGTGAGTCGGGGTTTTTTTTGGCTGTTTGTTTCCCATGCGCATAAGCGAGGAATCGCTCCTCCAAGCTGAGAGCCCCCTATGGAGTATGCGATGATGTGCATACTGCGAAGGGGGGGGGAAATAACACTGAGATGGGATGGCATGATCAGACCACCCCGATGGCATGAGAGCGTGCTTGCACAATCAGACAGGGGAAAGTCTGTCCATGGCCCATTGGAACCTGTTAGAGCTGGACTTTCCCTGGTGTCTTTTAACTCTGCTTCTGCGGCAGAGCAACATGGTTTGCCGACAACTGCGGGCTGCTTCCCAGATGTTGCTGTCTGATTGCTCCCTTTAGATCCATCAGGCATTTGCACCTGTGTTGGACCTAAATACGTGTGTGATCGCAGCCAGGAAATGCCCCGCTGGGTATGATAGCAGCACTCTGTTCCCAAAAGTGGTTAGCCAAAAGTTCTTGAAGAGGTCACAATTAAGAAAATGAAACCAACCCTACACCTCACAATTAGGACGATACTGCTTTGGAAGTGGATCCATGTTTAGTTATTGATGATCAGAGTTAACTGCTACTCTCCTGTCCTCCCGGAACTTGTTTAATTCCTTTTGAAGCATGTGTCATGACCAAATAATGGCAGAAATTATTTTGCTCCCCCATTGGTCTCAGGAAATGATAGCCACCAGACACAGAGAGTGAGGAGGAAATAACAGCTGCTTTGTACCGTGCGGTAAATGAGGTGGTTGAGAAGAGGAGGTTGTTTATCATTGCCCCTCTCAATTTTGCACCTTTTTTTCCTGTGGAGAGATCCCCACCCTTCATTCTCTATGGTAACAAAGTGGGAGTAGCTGGTCACTTTGGCGAAACAGGATTTTAAAAATTCCTAGGTCATTTTCATTCATTTATTTATTTATATTTATTTATATCTTCGATTTCTTATACCGCCCTAACCCCCATTGGAGGTCTCTGGGCAGTTTACAGAGAGGGTGCTAATCACATTGCTCCCTAACTAGGGCCACATTTGTACGGGGTGGGACTGCCTACCAGCACCCGGTGGTGGTCGATGGGTTTTTTCCCCCACTGTTTTTATCTAAATCTGAGAAGTATTTCAAACAGTTAATGGAATTCTAGGCAGGATTAATTTTCTCAGGGAACAGAATGTGTTTTGCTGTATGACATAAAAATGCCTGATGTGCATGAAGTTATTGCCATAGCTAGCTTTACACCATTCAGTGGTACTATATCAGTTCATTTCTTAAACAATTGCCTTCTGTACTGGCTCCAAAATCCCATTAAATGGAGTTTTTGGAAGCAATAATAAGAAATTGGAGAGATGTACAGTTAGGGTTAGGCGTTAACTTTATTAATAGACTACAACCCTTTTGTCATAGCTTTAATAAAATTACAAGAAGGGTTTATTATTAGACTTTGTGCTTGCAATAACTTTGAAAATGTGGTCATTAATGTATAGAACCCTGAAGGCTGAAAAATAATTTTTTAAAAATTTATTTAACCTTCGATTTCATATACCGCCCTAACCCCTTGGTAGGGGGTCTCTGGGCAGTTTACATAGGGGGGTGCTAAGCACATTTCATCCTAACTTGGGGCACATTGTACTGGGGATGGGGCTGCCTACCGGCACCCAGGTGGAGGCTTTCTAGATCGGATCAGCTCTCTTCCCGGTGGTTCGTTGGCTAGTTGTTCCTCTCTGGCGCTCGCTTCTAAAACCAAAAATATGTTTTACTAAGGCTTGCTTATCTGCTAATTTCTTGTCAAATATACCCACACCAAGAAGAGTGAAAACCAGCTTTAGGAGGAATGTTGTCATTTGTACGCATGCTGAGATGTTATATAATTAGTGTAACTAGAAATATCTGAAGCATACAGAAGCGATCCAGAGTTGAAGCATTTGGCTTTAAGATGTTAGCAGTATCCTGAGGAAGAACCCTGGATGAAAATAAATGCAATATTTATTTACTAGAGTGAATGCAATGTAAAGGGTAATGAGTCCTGCTTTCCCCCTCTTATTACAGAGCAACACACAGCCTCCCTTTGGCTTTCTGTTTGACATTGATGGGGTATTGGTACGAGGAA
>NW_015165879.1:252379-260391 GCF_001447785.1 Gekko japonicus
TGCACAGGGTTTAATTTGGTAGCCACATTTGAAGTAGCCAATAATGTGGTGTGATGTTGCCATATAGATTCTGGCCTCACTTCCTTCAGGCAGGTTTTTCTCACAGCCGCTACCTACACAGGATTAGCTGGTCACCTTTTTGGCCAAGCAGGAATTAGGGGAGTTTCCTCTGATTGGCTATTGAGGAGGCCTTTTTTGCTCGCTTTGTAATGTTGGGTTAGGGGTGGTTAAATAGGTTTGGTCTTTGGACTTTTTAGCCCATAGCTAGTTTGGCATGGATAGGGTGGGCTCATCACAAGAGGTAGGGATGATCAACAACAACCCTGAGGCATCAGCAGTTATGGATGTTGTGTTTCAAACAGCACATCACTGGGCATATGGTGGGCTGCAGCTGGCAAGAAGTGCCCTCGACACTGAGAAACCTCTTTCTGAACCTGTTAGTGGCTGTATGCCACATCAGGGGGAGGGGCTGGGGCTGGGCACCTCTTGGCACACTGTGTGTAGCTGATGACAAACAAGACCAGCAGAAGATGCAGGCTGTGTTTGGAGTCAGGTTGGGTCTGCCAACAAAGGCAGCCATTGCCAGGCTGCCTAGTACAGCCTGCCTATTTAAATATGTTAACATATTTTATGACATGATATAGATCTGCATTATTATTTAAATAAGTTAGTTAAACCCAATGCTGTTGTCTCAAGTCTTCATTGGGCAAGTGCCTCAGGTAAGCATTAAATATACATAATCAGTATTGACAATCTCCTATATAAAATTCCTACATTAGCCCATACACCAGCTCCACTAAACTCAATAGTAAAAGGGACCGTGGTGAACAGTGAGAGTAAGAAAATATACCACACTGTGCCCCCAAAATTATATTTTTATAATATATTCTTACTATTTAAACAGTTTACTATAATTTTCCAATAATAATATTACAATTCACGTGTAAGGCACAATGAGCATATCAACATCAATCCTCACAACAATAAATCCTCACACAAAAAGTCAATTAGAGTCTTTCTTGCAGAAAATGAAAGCAGTCAGATGAAAACAGTCAAGCAGTCAACTTGCTACTCCGGACTGAAAAGCGCTTTCAACCAGACTTCGTCTGAACTGTGCATCAATTGGAAACAAAGCCTTCATATATTAAATAAAATAGAGCAAACACCTCCAAGTGGGTTTAACAGCTGTCAGCCAAATGGCTGAACTGAAAGAAATGTGACAGCTTTGATTGTAGATTTAAGACCTACAGTCAAAACTATAAAACCATTTGCATTTTGTCACTTTTTATATAAAGACAACAGCAACTGTCTTCAGCAAGGAAAGTGTGGCACCCACATCTTGCTTTTTAGCATCAGACAACTTGGACCTATACTTCTAGCTGTAGCTATTTCTAAAACCTAAATGTCTTCAAGTGGCCTCAGTACACAATACCTTTTAAAATGAATCATACAATTGTATTCAGTTTTAAAATAAATGAGACTTTTTGTCCTTTGAGCTGTTGAAAGGAGAACATTTCTGTATTTCACTACTCTGAACTTGTATGCTGGTCAGTTTCCAATATAGCTAAACTAATGACTTCCCATTGCCAAAACATTTTGCTTTAGTCTCATTGAAATGGAATGGCTATTTCTACCCCAAACTTTACAACTTTGACAGAGGCCTGCATAATTATCTATTTGACATCAGCTCACATCCTGTATCCCCATATTTTCACCCCTCCTGGCCTCCCGAGGCTTTGTGGCTGCTTTCCCTCCCAATTATTTCAACTAGCTTTGGAAACCTCTGTAGGCATTTTTCAAATCATTTGCAACAAAGAGAATGTGCGTAAACAAATCAGCTACTCTTTTAATTATTGCTGGAACTCAGTAGCACAGGTTAAATCCTCTCTTCTTGCTTCATCTCTCAGCACCAACTTAATGTGATTTTAATGTATTGTATATTGTTTTAGACATATTGTTTTATTGCTTTTATTGTTGTAAGCCGCCCTGAGCCGCTTCGGCGGGAGGGCGGGGTAAAAATCAAATAAATAAATAAATAAATAAATAAATAAATAAATAAATAAACTCTGTACCTACCCACAGAGTTTTTCAGATGTTGCCAGAGACCACTTAATTTTTAAGCCTAAGGATTTTTTTTTACATATTGGACCATACCAGCTAACTAAGATTAGAATATAATGCTTTCAGATAACCACATAGGGGCTGCGGTCACACACGGCAGTAGACGTGGAGGGGAAGTGAGGCTATTTCCTTTGGAGGAATTTGACATGCAGTTGTCACACCTCCCTTTGTAGGTGCGGGCACAGCCCATCACTGTGTGATCAGATGCAATTGTGGGTGAGTCGGGGTTTTTTTTGGCTGTTTGTTTCCCATGCGCATAAGCGAGGAATCGCTCCTCCAAGCTGAGAGCCCCCTATGGAGTATGCGATGATGTGCATACTGCGAAGGGGGGGGGAAATAACACTGAGATGGGATGGCATGATCAGACCACCCCGATGGCATGAGAGCGTGCTTGCACAATCAGACAGGGGAAAGTCTGTCCATGGCCCATTGGAACCTGTTAGAGCTGGACTTTCCCTGGTGTCTTTTAACTCTGCTTCTGCGGCAGAGCAACATGGTTTGCCGACAACTGCGGGCTGCTTCCCAGATGTTGCTGTCTGATTGCTCCCTTTAGATCCATCAGGCATTTGCACCTGTGTTGGACCTAAATACGTGTGTGATCGCAGCCAGGAAATGCCCCGCTGGGTATGATAGCAGCACTCTGTTCCCAAAAGTGGTTAGCCAAAAGTTCTTGAAGAGGTCACAATTAAGAAAATGAAACCAACCCTACACCTCACAATTAGGACGATACTGCTTTGGAAGTGGATCCATGTTTAGTTATTGATGATCAGAGTTAACTGCTACTCTCCTGTCCTCCCGGAACTTGTTTAATTCCTTTTGAAGCATGTGTCATGACCAAATAATGGCAGAAATTATTTTGCTCCCCCATTGGTCTCAGGAAATGATAGCCACCAGACACAGAGAGTGAGGAGGAAATAACAGCTGCTTTGTACCGTGCGGTAAATGAGGTGGTTGAGAAGAGGAGGTTGTTTATCATTGCCCCTCTCAATTTTGCACCTTTTTTTCCTGTGGAGAGATCCCCACCCTTCATTCTCTATGGTAACAAAGTGGGAGTAGCTGGTCACTTTGGCGAAACAGGATTTTAAAAATTCCTAGGTCATTTTCATTCATTTATTTATTTATATTTATTTATATCTTCGATTTCTTATACCGCCCTAACCCCCATTGGAGGTCTCTGGGCAGTTTACAGAGAGGGTGCTAATCACATTGCTCCCTAACTAGGGCCACATTTGTACGGGGTGGGACTGCCTACCAGCACCCGGTGGTGGTCGATGGGTTTTTTCCCCCACTGTTTTTATCTAAATCTGAGAAGTATTTCAGGTCCCAGTCACTGAGAGATCCTCTTTAGCCTGAGATAATTGATACAGAAAGCTAAAGAGAAAGAAACCATTCACATGGCTGAAGAAAGGATGGGTATTTGTTGGTAAAAGGAAAATAAACATGTGGAATCAAGACCAACAGACATACAGTTTAAAGATTATAATAGGAGGGCACTGAATCCAAGGAAAAAGCCATTGTACTACACGCAGCTGCCTTGTGATCTTTACCTAGATCCTATCAGTTCCTCAGTTTTTTTAGTACATCATTGGCTAGATGCTGAAGTATTGGAGACTGAAAACTAGATGAAGGCAGGTCTGAAGACTCGCTGCTGTCTCCTCTGCTGTTCTTTCTCCTGTATATTTTCTCCTTTGACAGGGTCCTTTCCGTTTACCTTATTCCCAGTATATTTTTTACTTCTCAGTTTTTTGCTTTCACAAATTGCCCTCAAACGTTTATCTTTTTTCCTCTTCAACCTGTTACCTTTATTCTCTTGGGACAGAAAGGATCATGGGGGCTCTACTTACAAAGTTATACTGGTCACCTTCAAGATGCAAAACACTCTGTCTGGAAAGTTTACTGGACTAGTCTGACTAATGAAGCCGAGGAAAAGAGGGCAAAGAACTTTGGGAAAGTTTTTTCCCCCTTTTTTGGTTTGGCTCTTCTTCAGTTCTTTCCCCGGCATCTCCCCTCTGGCGAGATGTTCCTCCTGGCGCTCAGGCGAGTTAGCTTGTGGCACGCGATTCATGTCTTCCACTAGCCTCAGCTGCGTCCTTCTGGCTCCGCCGCGCCTGTGTTTGACGTCACCGCACACCTCCACCTTTGCCGACGACAGCCGCCTGATGTTTCTTTTGCCGGCCACCAGGGATCGCTCCTTCCGGCCCTGCTGCTGCCGCCGCCGCATCGCCCACGCCGTCTCGGCTGGAGCCAATGCCTCGTCGTCGTCGCCATCTTCACCACACGCCTCACCTGAGGAGGGTGCCCCCTACCCATCTAAGGGTAGGTACCCATTTATCTACTCGCATTATAATTAGTTGCTTTCGAGCCGCTTGGTGGACTGGAGCTGGGTCTAGGGTGGGGCGCTCACCCCGACCACGGTGGTTCTCGAACAGCCATAGTGGCTGCTCAAGTGTTGTTGTTAAGGCAGGCGTTTTACTGCCTGTGCCACTGCTCTCTTAGGTGGGCTCTTACTTTATCTGAATCTCTGCCAACATTAGGGGACCATACCAGGTGACCAAGATTTGCTTCTTAGACCAGTGCTTGGAGTAAGAGGGTGGATAAGAAAACTACATGTACTGGGGGTTTCACTGAATTACCTAACAATGGCCCCGTTCACACGGAGGATTTGCCGTGCTAAAGGCACGAATGTCAGGCGGATTTTCGGGATGCGATCACACCACAACATCTGGGAAGCGTAACGCACCCGTGGCCAACCCGTGGCATTCTGCCGAAGATGTGCAGTGAAAAACTACCTTGGAAAGTGCACTAGTATCTGGAAAATGTGGGGCAGGGGTGAGCGTCTGATCACGGGAGCGCTAGTATCCCGTGGCATCCGGCACCCATCCACATCCTGTCGCAAACCAGATGTTTTTTGTAAGTGCATGTGCACAAACACGTAACTGAAAGCAGTGCTACTCCGCAGAACTGCGCATGCGCACAAATGCGAAACACTTGCCATGCCACTTTTTTGCCACGCTCCAGCATCGTGTGCGATTGCCAGCTAACAGCCTAAGCGTGAAGACTTGGGGGACCGTGTGACTGGGCTACCACGCTTTATTTTGCTCTGGTGCAAACAGCCACACCTCCCCCCCCCATGTTATCTGGCCCATGTGACCAGGGCCAATGTTAGGGTTGGAAAAAGTTTGTGTTTTAGTGATAGGAAGACTTGAAGAACTAGATTGGTGGCTCCTTGTAGCCATGCTAAGTGGGTTTGTTTTCTTGTGCATCTGTGCTGCTTTTTGCCTTCACCCTCATTCTCATGTACCAAATATTTATTTTATCTTATGATTCCTATGTATCATAGGCTGTTCTTGCTAGATCATTTTAATGCATTACATTTAGCAGAGTTAATAGGCAGGTTTGGGGAATTCCTTGGGACCAGAGATTATGTCCCTGCAGAACCCAGACTTCAAAATCAATTGCATTTTTTTCTTATAAGCTGCTAAGAATTTACATGATAGCACCTTTTATTCACACTTTCCCCCATTTGTTCCTCTATCCTCTTTTAAATCTTCCTTCATAGAATGTCAGAAGGACTATAGAAATAGTGGTAAAATTTATCTCAGTGACACTAAAACTTCATGACAAAGTAAGGAATCTACCCTAACCTAGATCTTTCTGAAGCTTGTGAACTAGATAAATATGTTAACTGTAGTTACTTTAATGAAGAACTGTACAAATGGGGAAAGCCACTTTACTTTAGGGACTGTTTTATTGAGCATAAAGAAAGGGCAGTTTCCATCTTCATCACATTTGTTGCTGTGAGGTTTGGTTGTATAAATGGGCCTGATCCTGAGGGGTTGGTGAGTCCCTAACTGGGGCTGGCAGGATTAGTGTGTGTTTGGTTTTTGTTACTCATTTAGGTTAGTACACATTCCGAGCTAGTCTCCAAAAGAAATTGCTTCCCCCATAGGGTTGCCAGGCAGTTCTTGGCAATCAGTGGGAGGATTGTTGGGGGAGGGGCAGAATCCTGGGAGAAAGAATTAAACTAGAAGTTCATACCACAGAGTTTCCAGTGAGTCCTAGAGTCATCCTTTGTCACTTGTGGGTAGCTCTAGGAATTGTGGGGAACTCTATGGTAAGAACTGCCCATAGGAGAACTGCCCTTGACACTGCTTCCAGAAGCAGCAGGCAATAGGACCTGGGGGCATGGGATTCTTTGCCCCCATCAGAGGCAGCTCTATTCCCCAGACAAACTGCTGTGCTCTCAGTTGACCAGAACCAAAATCTTTCATAACAACAAAAACTTTCTGAGTTTTAAAAGCAACTTTCACTGAACTGGTAGGTTGTTGCTTGAAAAAAAGGGGGGCAGACTACAGAAACATTTTGGGTCTCATACGCTAAGTAGATGCTGTGTTCCCTTTGAATTCTCTGATTTTGAACATTCTTCAGGTTTCAAAAGCAGTTTTATAGAAGTTGCTGGGGCTTCTTCTATAAATAAAATTACTAGCCCAGCTTGGAGTATCAAGTATGTTACCTGCTTCCTTGGATTGTAATTTAGAGGGGAAAATCATGACTCTGTTAGTTTGTGGCAAAACTCCCCTTGACTTGATTGGCATTGAAATTAGTTAAAACTATTCATATAACAGTTATATGAGATCAGTAATAGATATCATAACCTAAATTAAACATCAGTTTTGGAATGCATCCCAAGGTAGTTGGAACAATTTGAACGGTTCAGTTTAGCAATCTTTGTAGGAATGATATGGTTGTTAATCAAGTCCTGCTGGTCCGCTAGTCCAGTTTTAGGAGTTTCCTTTCACACTTCGGAAGTCATCTCACTGGTGGAAATGGTTAATCTTGCAGCCAGGATACATGAAACCACAGCCCTTTGAGAATTTAACTCTGGCATTAGTATCTCCTCTGATCAATCCTGTTTTGTTTCAAAATATTGGTAAGCAAGTCAGCCTCCTACTATAAGGGATTTCTTGTTTTTTTAAAAACCCTGAAAGCTGCCAGAACTGTATATACAAAGCATTTCCTTCATGCTACTGCATTGGATCTAGGAAGGGAATAAAGGTAAATCTCTGTTTCAACATTGCTAGGGTATCTGCTAACTAATATTCACTTACCTTCTAAAGCAATTACATCACAAACCAGATCAAGCACCCTGCTGGTCCAGTGGTTACTCTTCTGGCCTGTAAGTTGAAAGTACTATGGAACATCATAAATTCCCATTTAGTCATGAAACACCAGGCAGAGCCTAATTGCTGATTTAAAAGCACTTTTATTTTGCAAGATTTTAGGATATGTTGCAAGAAAACTTTACCATTAAGTAAATGAGTGACAGCCAGGGTGAAATGGTCCCCAGATTTACTCTTTGTTTTTGGTGAATAAAATATAATATTAACATAACCTTATTTTCATAGTGTACATGATTAATATCTTGTCATTTTAAAAATGTCATATCTTTTGTTATTTTATGAGTAAGAATAACATTTCACAATGGAAACATTCAATTTTTCTTACTTTCCCGATGACTCTCTCTCTCTCTCTCTCTCTCTCTCTCTCTCTCTCTCTCTCTCTCTCTCTCACACACACACACACACACACACACAAACACACACACACACAAACACACACTTTATCTCTGTGTTTTTTCAAACCCTTAAACTAGCTTTATCTTATAGTCCAAGCTACTAGCCAAAATGACTAGTTTTTGAATGATTAGGGATAATTTAAAATTTTATCCCTACTGTTTGAATCTCCAAATTCTTGGGCATGATCACAAGCACAATTAGACCCGCTGTAACAGGCCGGATTAACCCCCCGGCCAGAGTAACCCCGGGGTTACTCTGGCCTAGCCTAGAATAACCCCGGGGTTACTCTGGCCTAGCCTAGAATAACCCCGGAGG
>NW_015165879.1:260401-260977 GCF_001447785.1 Gekko japonicus
TGTATGGAGGGGTTATTCTGGCCTAGGCTAGAGTAACCCTGGGTTAATCTGGCCGGCTGTAACAGGCCAGATTCACCCCCCCTGGCCAGAGTAACCCCTGCCGGACCAGGCCAGAGTAACCCTGGGGGTTAGTCCAGACGGGGGGTTACTCTGGGCTAGCCCATACTAACCCCCGCCTGGCCAGAGTGGTAAATTAAATGTCAGCTGAATCCAATCTCTTCTTCTTTTTAACTTCTTTTTTTAACTTCTTCTTTTTAACTGCACAACACAACAACCTGTAACCCCGGGCTTAGTTGAGTGGTAACTTAGATGTCAGTGTAACCAGCACAGTGTTAGCTTCTGAGGGTTTCAGGTCCATGCAGAGGTCATTTCGGGGGGATCGCGGGGGATCTCAGTTCCCCCTGGTGAGGTACGGGGGGCGGGGCACATGATGAAGCCCCGCCCCCTGCTTCCGGCCGCCCCGCTTCCAGCCCTCATTCAGCCAGGAGGAGGCAGGAGAAGAGGGAGGGTAAGTTGCTTCCTCCCTGCCTCTCCCCACCCCTGCCTGCCTGGGGCCAGGGAGGGCCTTGGCGGGGC
>NW_015165879.1:261045-261221 GCF_001447785.1 Gekko japonicus
TGTGCAAGGCCGCTGGTGGTGGCTGGGACCGTTGGGGGCGGGGTGTGTGGCCTTATGACACACTTCCGGTGATGTCAGGGGGTGTGGCCTTATGACACACTTCCGGTGATGTCAGGGGGTGTGGCATATGCTATTGAGTTATGCTAATGAGTTCCCCTAGCTCTTTTTCTAGGAAA
>NW_015165879.1:261406-261509 GCF_001447785.1 Gekko japonicus
CCAGGCCAGGCCAGAGTAATCCCGGGGTATAGTCCAGATGGGGGGTTACTCTGGGCTAGCCCATACTAACCCCCGCCTGGCCAGAGTGGTAAGTTAAATGTCA
>NW_015165879.1:263382-268786 GCF_001447785.1 Gekko japonicus
GTGGGGCCTCCTTGCCAATTTTTGGATTTGTAACAAAACATTTTTCACAGGATTTAACAAATTGCTGAATGTCCTTCTTCATTCCCTTCCAGAAGTAACGCTCAGTGACTTTGGAAAATGTTTTGTCTCTGCCAAAATGGCCACCAGAGGATGGGTTGTCATGACAGGCCTTCAGAATATTTGGCAGTCGGCTTTTAGTGAGAACCTCCCTTTCCCCATGGTAAAGTATCCCTCTTTCTGCACGATATGGCTTAGCTGCTTGTCTGAAGCTTGACTTGGCATTTGAAATAAGCTCTGGAGGTAGGTCATATATCGACTTGGGGTACTTTTGTTCTGTCGCGGTGAAGAATCTCAAAAGCTGGTCAAACAGTTGGGCTTCCATGGTTGTCAGAATTGGCAAAGTTCAGAGGTTGAGGAAGCAGTTGGTGTCTGATAATGTTCAGCTAGATTAAAGGTAAGACACGGTATGTTAAATTCTTGTGCAACTGGTGGGCAAACTTGGTCAAGGCTGAATAATCATAGGTACTGTATGTAAAGTGAGACTTGGAACCAAAAGCTCTGTTCAACCGTCAGCACCAACATCCACTCTGCCCAGGAATACCAGAAGCGTGGCTTTGATCGTCGACACAACAGCAAGAAAGAAATCAGTGTTGGCTCCATAGTTTACATCAAGAATCAGCGCCATGTTGTCGCATGGGTTCAAAGATGGAACCACACTGGATTGATTGGGTTATCCCAGTAGCCTGAGGGGCAGAGCAGGACCAGAACACTCCTGCTGCACCCTGGAGCTGTCATTCCACTCCGTGGCCTGTCATCCCAGTTACATAACACTCCTGGTACAGTCCCTGATTATGTCAGGAAGGATCGATGGAACCACACTGGATTGATTGGGTTATCCCAGTAGCCTGAGGGGCAGAGCAGGAAAGACATGAGATGACACAAAAGAGGGCTGGGTGTGATATTGGAGAAGATGATTGAATATACTTTAACTTTACCTGCTAGCATTCCATTAGCATAATCTCTGCTGGGTGGAGGGGGAGAGACTGGAAGCTTGCTGTCACCTGCAAATGGAGACCTCTTTTTCAGATCTGTGGCTAGTTCTGTGTTTCAGAACCAGGAGTGCCTTCCTCGGCCTGAGTCCTGTGGGTCTCTGGGTCAGGTTATAAGTGGGGTGCCCTCGGTATTGGGGCTTCCCAAGAGTAAAAGGCAGCGCCTCTGGCAACAGAAGGTTCTCTCTGGTTATTGGGGAAGTATCTCTCTTAGTAGGAAAAGACAGCAGCCCCAGAAAGCAGGCCTGGGGGGTTAATCTGGCCTGGGGGGTTATTCTAGCCTAGGCCAGAGTAACCCCGGGGTTTCTCTGGCCGGGGGCTGAATGGGGGGGTTATCCTAGCCTAGGCCAGAGTAATCCCGGGGTTACTCTGGCCGGGGGGTGAATCTGGCCTGTTACAGCTGGCCAGATTAACCCGGGGTTACTCTAGGCTAGGCCAGAGTAACCCCGGGGTTACTCTGGCCGGGGGGTTAATCCGGTCTGTTACACCGCCATAGGCGCGAATGCCAGGCGGATATAAAGGGTGCAATCAGACATGAACATCAGCAACCCGTTTTGCTTCGCCGCAGGAGCAAAGTAAAAAGACAGTGGGGAAAATCCAGTAGTAAATGGGTTGTGATGGGCCACGGATGGCATTTCCCATGTCTGATTGCTCCAGTGCGTTCTCATGGCATCGGGATGGTCTGATCAGGCCATCCTGACTCCATGCCGTTGTCCCCCCCCCCAGTATGTGCATCATCGCACACTCCATAGGGAGCCCTCAGTGTGGAGATGCAATTAATCGATTCCTTGTTTAAGCACATCAGAAACAAACAGCAAAAAAACCCAACAACCTGACTCACCCATGGTTGTGTCTGATCATGCAGTGTGATTGCGCAACTGCAGGTCAAATTCCACCAGAGGAATAGCCTCGCTCCCCCCTGCTTTATCTCACGCGTGTCACTGCCGCCTTGTTTAGATTTCATTTTGTGTGTGCGTTGTATAGATTGAATCTGTGATCCTTTATTATTGCCCTATTTTCTGCTTCATCACATTGAATTTTCTGTCTTTCTCAGATATCTTAAAAGTAAGAAGAGATATCCTTTTCCTTTAGAAATGTACTGACCCCACATTAAAGTATATTTTGAAAGCTTAGACTTTTGGGGCTGTGGTCACTGTGTCCTGAACAAGGACAAGTGGCAAGAAGAGATGCCATTCTGCACTAATCAAAGGGGTGAGCTTTGTGTAATTTTCTTTTAGCTGCATCTGAGTAGCTTTGCATGCTTTCACATTTAAAACATTAGGGATATCTGCACATGAGAGAGTCTATACTTCCAGTGTAGCATCTAAATGATATATGTGACCTTAGCTATGTCAGGGGTCCTTGACTTGTTTCACGGTCACAGGTGCTCTTGGGCATTTATGTTAAAAAAACACTTGGTCACTCAAAGTGGCTCCAAGCATTGCAAGGGGGGGAGGGGCGTCCACTCCCCCACATCCCATGTTCCCTGGACGAAATTACTATGGGGCTCTGTGTGTCCTTGATCACATGATTCCAGTACACATGATGTCTGAAAAAGGATAAAAGGCCTCTTGAATAAATAAATGCAACTTTTTTAGACGTAAGAATTATATGGAATTATTAAAAATCAAACCCCCTTTCTAGTGGTAAAATTCAGTTGAGGAGCAGGTTGTATCTGAAACTATGTACACCAATAGTGGATTTCCACCATTGCACATTTCCAGAACATATTTTTATTTGGCAGCGCACCTTTATTATATTTTCTCACAGCGGTAGTTTTACCCCTCCTGTATAGAGATGTGGGAAATTTTTGTAAGAAGTCCTAACAGTTGCTACAAGAGAATTGCTATATTACATTAAGGAACCTCTAAGTAAAGAGATCCAAGGCTGGACAGGTTGTCCAAAATGGTTGTGTTTGTTTATATGACTTAATCAACTCAGACTTTTCCAATCTTAAATATTATGTTTAAGTTAGCAATGTGACTGAAATTAATATGTGCTTCAGTGTTAAGTCAAAGTCTCTGCTTGTAAAATAAATAACGATCAGAAAGGGTTTGTGGTTGCAGTTTCCAAGCCCTTTTTTCAAGAATAGTATTAATTATGACAATGGGATAAGTCTAAAATATGAACCTTGAAGATTGTTTGCAATGTGAACTGATGTTTCCAATTAACCTTTCCCTGCCACTCACCCCCCTTTTCTGGGGGTCTTGGAATCCTTTATTTTCCTCCTTTTAGGTTGGAGAAACACTGCTTAATTTACAGTATCTCCCTTCAAACAAGTGGTTGTTCATCACCCACTGTGAGACTAAGAGAAAAATCCTGAGCAGGTCTACTCAGTTCTCTTCGGTGGGGTTTACTCCCAGGAAATGGTTTTTAGGATTGCACTGTTAGGCACCTGTAATTTTGGATAAATCTTTAGTTTTAAAGAACCACAAACCTCCGAAACCTTTGCAATAAGCAGAAAATGCCAGAGCTTGATACACAAATTTGAATAATTAATGCTAAATCACAGTAGGGAAATAATGTAGAAAATCTAGTTTCTCTTATGATATAGGAATTTTAGCCTGCTGAAGAGTTGCAATCAACTTAATATGACACCACCATATTACCTCCTCTTATCCATTTATTTTGAAGTTTTAGTGCTATTACATGTGGGAATAAAAAAGGGAGTTTGGAATTTATAGACAGAGGAGTGGCTGAAACATCGTTAATTTCTGCTTTAATAGGCATTTCAGTTAGGCTTGAGTATAAACACTGTTCACAGCTCATTAAATTTGCAGTTTTTATGTCGGTTAGTGAATCTAAGTTCCATCACCCACTAATCTGCTTTGCTCAAAATAAGGATAGGTAATTAGAGTCCTCATTGTTGCCCCCAAAGAATTTCTATTGGCGGTGGCCTTTCATTCCACGGTCTCCACCCTAAGTGTGTTGAGAGACAGGCAAAAACCCCACACCTTCCTCCCTGAAGTGAAACCAGTTTCTGCACTTCAGCCACTAACTGCCATGTACTAATTAATACAGACAAATGTCACAGAGCAGGCTTGTACATTTGGAATGTAACTACTCATTCAAAGCACATTCCATTCACACCCTCTTTGTTAGCACTAAGCAAAACAAAAATAGCAACTACTAGGAATAAGGCCCGTTGTGGAAATAAATACAACAAGATCTAGAAAGAGGCTCTGGGAGAGTGCCAAGGTCTTGGGCACTCAGCGTCAATGTGCTGTGGTGACCTCAACAGGGTATAATGACACAGAGTCCACCATTTTCTCCAGAGGAACTGATCACTACTACCAGAAGAGCAGTTGTAATTTTGAGTGATCTCCAGCCCTCACCTGGAGATTGGAAACAATTGTTACCCAGGAGGAAATGGCTGGTTTGGAGGGTGGAGTCTATGGCATTGTACCTGTCTCCTCAAACCTCACCCTCTCTAGGCTCCACCCCACAAATCTCCATGAATTTCCCAACCTGGAGTTGGCAACCCTATCTCCTTCCCAGACAAGCATCAACCTGCCATTATCTGCCCCTCTGATGTCAGCTTTCCATCTCCTCCCCCCTCCCTCCTGGAGATCAGTTATAATTCTGAGTGATTTTCACCCCTCTCCTGAGATAGGCAACAGTGGTTCCCCAGAAGGGAATGGCTGGTTGGGAGGGTGGAGTCTATGGCATTGTACCTATCGGAGGTCCCACCCCTCCTCAAACCTCACCCTCTCAAGTAACATCCCTCAAATCTCCAGGAATTTCCCACCTGGAGTTGGCAACCCTATCTCCTTCCCAGCACATCATCAACCTACCTTTATTTCCCCCTCCCTCTTCCTCCACTTTGCAGCTTTCCATTTCCCCACACAAACACACGTAACCTCTTCCATGCTCTGAAGCTCTGACTGCCACAGAGTCCACCATTTTCTCCAGGGGAACTGATCTCTGCCATCTGGAGAGCAGTAGTAATTCTGAGTGATCTCCAGCCTTCACCTGGAGATTGGCAACAATGGTTTCCCAGAAGGAAAAGTAGTCTTTCTCTGCAATGGGGTCCAAAGCAGTTTACATCATTCTCCTCTCCCCCTTTTTTACTTACACAACAACCCTGTGAGGCAGGTAAGGCTGAAAGTCTGTGACTGGTCCAAAATCACCCACTCAGCTTCTATAGCAAGAACCTGGATCTAGCAGACCCTGCTCTGATGCTCTGACTGCTATTCCTAGGGCAGCCAACCTCCAGATGGAGCCTGAAGATCACCAGGTATCACAACTGAACTCCAGACAACAGATCTCTCCCCCCCACCCCGGAGAAAGTAACTGTTTTGGAAGGTGGGCAGTATGGCATTCTGTTCAGCTGAGGCCTCTCCCTTCCCCAAACC